>NW_010329614.1:0-7170 GCF_000700745.2 Antrostomus carolinensis
CTTCTTGCACCAAGACAACCCTACACTCTCAGATCTGCAGCTACAGAGTAGGCCCTGGTAGCAGACGAAGGGCAGAAAAGGGTGTTTGGGGAGGCATTTGAGTTGGCTGTGCTATGAAGCCAATGGCAGCACTAGGAAGAATCAGTGAGTGGTGGCAGTGAGTGACTCCTTGCTGTGAGAAGGCCCCCCATTTGCTGATGTGACCTGCTGTTGGAGAGGTTTGCTGTTTACTGGGGGCTCAGATCTTAGACATTGCTTGTCCAGACCTCAGACTATTGTTCCTGTTACTTTTCCACATAGACACAGTGGTGGGTTAACCTCATCTGGCTGCCAGATGACCATCAAGCCATTCTCTCCATTCTTTTTCTCACCAGGACAGGGGAATCAAATATGATGAAAAGATGAAGACAGGGAGTTTTCTCACAGGCAAAACAGACTCAGCTTTGGGAAAATTAATTTAATTTGTTGTCAATTAAAAATAGAGCAGGGCAGCAAGAAATAAAACCAAAATTTAAACCATCTTCCCCTCACTTCCCCTTATTCCCAGGCTCAACTTTGCTCCTTTATTCCCAACCCTTCTGAGCTGCACAGAGGGATGGAGATTAGGGGTTGCAGCGTTTATAACACTTCACCTCTGTTGCTCCTTCATCCTCACAGTTTTCACCTAGTCCAGTGCAGGGTCTCTCCCACTGGATACAGTTCTTCACAACCTGCTCCAGCATGGGTCCTTTCCACTGGGTACAGTCCTTCAGGAGTAGACTATTCCAGGGTAGGTCTCCCACAGAGTCACATTTTCTACCAGAAAACCTGCTTATACATGTGCTCCTCTCTGCAGTCTGCAGCTGCTGCCAGGAGCCTGCTCTGTCATTGGGTCTGTATGGGTTGCAGTTTCCCTCAAGGCATATCTACTTTACCATGGCATCCTACATGGGAAGCAGTGCAAGATCCACCAGAATGAGGAAGAGGTGGCCAACCTGGTGAGGAGAGGCTTAACCCAGGAATGAGATAAGAGTAGGAGAGGACTGTGGTCAGCAGACAGGAGTGAAAAGCAAAGTTGTGCAGGGTGACAGTAAGAAAAGGCACCTCAGGAAAGATAAAACAGGGTGAAAGGAGGCCTTCCTCAAGTGCATGCTCACAAATATGAAGTCTTGGAAACAATCAGGAGGAACTAGTGCTCCCATGCAGTCACAAATCTGCAACATTGTTGGAATGACTAAGACATGATGGGCCATATGCAATGGACAGGTATCTGCTCTTTACGACAGACCATCAGAGCAGATGAGGGGCAAAGATCATGGTCTGAAGGAGTAGCTTGGGTGCAGGGAGCTTTTCAACGGGACAGACAATGGACCAGTGGAGAGCTTGAGGGTCAGGGTCAGAAGAGAGACTGATTAGGGGGAAATTGTGATAGGAGTGTGTTACAGATCAGGCTGAGGATGTGGACAAAGCCTTTAAATACCTGAAGGAAGTCTCTGTGTCACAGACTGTGATTCTTATGCTGGAAGAGTGATCAGTGGGACACAAGCAGTCATCAGAATTTCTGGAGGGTGTCAGGAATAACTTGCTGAAACAAGGACTGAATGGGCCAACCAGGTACCAGGAGTGCCACACAGCTGGATATGCTGTTCACTGACAAAGAATAACTGTTTGGTGATGTGGTAAACAGCAGCAGCCTTAGCTGTAGTCACCATGAAATGGTGGGCCATGAGAATCTGAGGGGCGTGAGAAAGAAGAATAGCAGAGGATAAACTGTGGACTCTAGGAGAAGAAATTTCAGCTTATTTGGGACCTGAATCTGTCAAGATTTGTGATTTTAAATTTAAATCAGTTTAGTATAGTGTGAAAGAATAGTTCATTAACTGGATATCTCACAAGACATGAGCAGTTCCAGAGAGAAGCAGAAATGCAGTTTGAAGGAATTCTTAGTAAATATTTTTCTCCATTAATTCCAGTTCTGATAAGGAGATTCATGGCTGAAATAAAAAATATGTACCTGACATACCTGTTAGGAGTCAGTATACCATCCTCTCAGAATATTTTAGAAACTGGAGCAAATTCAGCTTTATCTTGGAAGGGGTAACCAGGACAACTGACTTTTGTGATGGGAAGTCCATGCCTACCAGATATTTATAAAATGGAGGCAACATGCAATAACATACTGCATATAACAACTTTTTACAATATATAATACCTTCTCATAACTTTTTGTTCCACTGATGCTGAAATGCATTACAGAGTTTTTATGCGATTGTATGTCTACACAATCATCTTTACTGGGGATTACACTGGCTAAAAAAGGGCATGTGGTCACATTAGTTTAAGATGAAAACAGATATGAAGAAGATATGTGTGTGCAAGCACACAGGGAACTCTTTTGAAATGATTCTAGTCATTGTCCTAGGGAACATTCTGAGATTGCTGTTTCTCGTTTTCTCTTTCTGTAAGTAATTTGCTCTTTGACAAAAGTAGTTACATTTTCTTCAGACTAAAGTTAAATTCTGAATCTTCCTGGGGAATGTACTACTCACCTATATTATATAGCAAGTCTAATTAAGAAAGGAATCAAATCCCAAAATACTAAAATTTCTGGGAAGGGTACGTAAAAATCTCTCTTCTTTTTTTTTTTTTTTTTTTTTTTCCACCTGTTGATGGACAGCAAGTCACAACACAAAAATAGTGAAGTTTTTGTTTCATTGTCCACTTTCTGGATGGAGTTAGTAAAATAGTGAATAGAGATGATACATTTTTATAATGGTCAATAGGAAATTGTTACTTTACAGAATAAAGTATAGAAAATGGAATCAGATGCACATCACTATGTTGTGCATAAAGGTAAATCCAGATTTTACTATGTCTGAAAATTTGTAAATACAGTTGTAAAACCTCCATTTTCCATGGAAACAAAACCATAGTAAAAATCAATTTGAAATGCAATTTATTTCCTACTTTTGTTTTTGTATTATGACACATTCCATGACAAAATTTCAAAAACTCTAGCACAATCTCCTAAGCTTTGAAATAACAGGCAAAAGTGTTTCCCCCCCCTTCTGTCATTGCACTGCCTTAATTTAAAAACTACTGACATAAGGGGGGAGAACACAAATCAGCTGTGGTGGATTGACCCTGGCTAGATGCCAGGTGCCCACCAAAGCTGCTTTATCACTCTCCCTCCTCAGCTGGACAGGGGAGAGAAAATATAATGAAAGGCTCGTAGGTTGAGATAAGAACAGAGGGAGATCATTCACCAATTACCATCATGACAAAACAGACTCAACTTGGGGAAATTCATTTAATTTATTGCCAATCAAATTAGAGTAGAATAATGAAAAATAAAACCAAACCTTAAAACACCTTCCCCACTCACCTCTCTTCCTCTGAGGCTTAACTTTACTCCCGATTTTCTACTTCCTCCCGACCAGCAGCACAGGGGCATGGGGAAACAGGGTCAGGTCACCACACATTTTTGCTGCTCCTCTTTCCTTTTCAGGGGTAGCACTTCTCTTACTCTTCCCCTGCACCAGCATGGGGTCACACCCACAGGAGACAGTCCTCCATTAACTTCTCCAACATGAGTCCTTCCTATGAAATACATTTCTTCACAAACTATTTCAGCATGGGTCCTTTCCATGGTGTGCAGTCCTTCAGGAACAAACTTCTCCAGTGTCGGTCCCCCATGGGGTCACAAGTCCTGACAATAAACCTGCTGTGGAGTGGGCTTCTTTGTCCATGGGGCCCACAGGTCCTGCTAGGACCCTGATCCAGCACAGGCTTCCCATGGGGTCACAGCCTCCTTTGGGTATCCATCTGCTCCCTCGTGGGGTATACGTGGATATCTACTCCACCATGGACCTCCATGGACTGCGAGGGGACAACCTGCCTCACTAGGGTTTTCACAGACTGCAGGGGAAACTCTACTCCAGCGCCCAGAACACCTCTTCCTCTTCCTTCTTCACTGACCTTGGTGCCTGCAGAGTTGTTTCTCTCACATTTTTTCACTCTTCTCTCCAGCTGCAAAATGCTAGGGTTTTTTTCCTTCACTTTTTTAATTATGTTATCATAGAGGTTTTACCACTGTTACTGATGGGCTGGGCCTTGGCCAGTAGCAAGTCTGTCTTGAGCCGGTTGGCATTGGCTGTGTCTAACATGGCGGAAGCTTCTGGCAGCTTCTCACAGAAGCCACACCTACACCCCTCTGCCCACTACCAAAACGTGGCCACGCAAACCCAATATACCAGCAAAATACTCATTTTCACTTTGCTCTACCTTTCAAGTCTTCTTACAATTGTGCATGAATGATCCATTTTAAAGTCTTATTCTCTCCCTTGCAAGTGATTAAAAGTTTCAGTCACCCTCAGAAATATGTTAAGTTATGCAAATACAATAGATCCAGATAGTCAGTGAAGCATGATAACCATTCAGTAGATTTATTTTTCTTGTAGCCTCCCATGGACAAAGGAATGTTAAATGAAATTAATTTAAATGGAACATCAAACTTTGTGGTTTTAGTGCATGAATCTCAGCATGCTGTGTCACAAATATGTCATATTTCAATCACGTATCACATTAAACTAAACTTACAACAGTAGCAAGCATTTGGAACAATTTTTCCTGTCAAGTATCTGATACCATAGACTAAAAATTGAGAACAGTAATAACAAGCTCCTAGGAAAATGTGATTGGTAGTGACATCTGAGTCAAGCCCAGCTCCCTGTAGTCACAGACACTATTAAAAAAAAAACCAAAAATAACTAAACAACCCCCCCCAAAAAAAACCAAACAAACAAACAAACAAAAAAAACCCCATGATGTTTAGTCCAGAGGGCCTCATACTATGATTCAAAAATCATTTTCCACTCACTAGCGCAACCTGAAGTTTTACAAGCTATGCTGGAACTATAACTTGTACACAGAAGTGAGAAACACATCAAACACTGCTAATGTCTTAGTTCTCTGATATAGCAAGTTAAAATATTTCATATACCATATGAAATATATGCTTCATGTACAGTGGAAAAGCACATCTGTACTATCTGAATTATTTTATTTATGTAGCTCCCTGATACTGTTCCTCTCTGTTGTGCAGATGTAAGAAATATTCTTGTATGTTTTTACAATAACAAAACTTGTCTTTCATGTTAGTCTCACATCTCTTTTTATAAAATACTCCTTTGATATTTGCAGCTTGTGGAGAAGGAGACCCTCAAAAGCATACAGAAATAAATTACCCTAGTCTTGTGAAAACTGTTTGTTCTCTTTTTTTTTTTTTCCCCCAGAAAAATACATGCACCATGCCACAATAATAGCTGAACATAAATATATTCCACTGGCTATCATGAGAATCTAAGCATATGCCTCACATGGACAAACTCTGAAGGTATCTAAATTCAGTGTTTAAAACCAAATCTTATCCCAATGCCCGAGCAGTGCTGTGGAATCTATAACTTTTCTGTACTCCAAAAACATATATTCTGAGGAAACATTTAGTTAACATATCTACCTGATCAAATCAGCCACTAGATATTTGCCTCCTGCTGATGATTTACCAGAGTTCGGAACCTGTTAATTACTTTTACTATGAATAACATTTTGCACAAATTTTTTAAATCTTTACACAATAGGTAGCCAACACTTCAAGAATATCATGCTAAAATACATCTTGAAAGCATTCTGTTTAAATGACAAACTCAAGCAGTCAGAAGTTAAGAAATGCAAGGTTTAAGGGGCATCTGTGCCAGGGAAAGATACAAGATAAACATTTGAGGGATACTATCACATAGGTAAGAACATTTTTCCTCCCTGACTAAACCATATGTTAGACACTAAAGAGAGCTTTCTGGGGAAAATAAATAAATAAATAAATAAATAAAGTAATTTAAATAGTAACCAGAGAAATAATTTAGTAAATTGAGACAAACAGATGAACATATATTACAGTACAGAAATACTTCAGAGCTCAGGACCATGAAAGGCTAAGGATATGAATTTTTCATCACATTTATGTAACAAGTAAAAATACTCAATTTGAAAACTGGTGAGAATTCAGATTAATTAATTTAACATTTTGAGCTGTCTGCAGAGGTTTTATGTGACTTTGTGATGCCTGTAGATTGGCCTACAATGCAAATTTAATTTAAATTCAGTTGGCATATCTGCATCAATGGAAATATTTAATGAAGGCAAAACTCAAATCATGGCAATGCTATTTGCATCAAGATATACTGCATAATGTGACTTAGACCTGCATTGCATACAGCTATCGACCCAAAGCAGAGAACAATTTTACCGTGAACAGTAAAGCAACCTTCTTCAGAAAGAATTATATATTAAAGAATCTCCCATTTCACAAAGCAACCTTATAGCGACATCAGCTGTAGGCATCATTCTCCAATCCACTGTGCAACCACAGCTTCATGGCAAATATCCACATAGTATATGAGAGCATTAAAAGCATGTGAAATAAATTCAACCTTTTTAGGGCTATAGAGCTGAATAGAATAAAGCAAGACTATATTTGCTTCATTAGCCAGAATGATATTTTATCATTTAAAAAATATGTTGTAAAAATTGCCACATAACAAGTTTAAAGGACTATGATAGTAAAGGACAAGCCAACTTCAACCTCTTCAAGGACCTAATCGGTGGTATCCCATGGACTAGAGTGTTGGAAAGTAAGGGGGCCCAAGAAAGTTGGTTAACATTCAAGTACCACTTCCTCCAAGCCCAAGACCGGTACATCCCTAAGAGAAAGAAATCAGGCAAGAGTGGCAGGAAACCCATGTGGATGAGCAAGGAGCTCATGGAAAATCTCAAAGGGAAGAGGAAAGTCTATGAAATGTGGAGTCTAGCTACTTGGGAGGAATATAGGAATGTGGTCAAGGCCTGCAGGGATGCAACTAGGAAGGCCCACTTGGAGCTGAATCTGGCAAAGGAGGTTAAAGAGAACAAAAAAAGGTTTTTTCAAGTACATAAATAACAAAAGGCAGACCAGGGAAAACGTGGGCCCACTGTTGAACGAGGTGGGTGCCCTGGTAAAAAAAGACACTGAGAAGGCAGAGAGATACTGAACACCTTATTTGTTTCAGTCTTTATGGCTAAAAGTGCAGCTCAAGAACCCCAGGTGCTAGAGGGAAGAGAGAGTATCTGGAAGGAGGAAGACTGCCCCTTGGTTGA
>NW_010329615.1:0-10431 GCF_000700745.2 Antrostomus carolinensis
TTTTTTTTTCTTTCTTCCCTCTTTCCTTTTTTTACAAGGAGTCTAAGTAACCAGTATGAATTTAGACTGTAAACATCTAGAGTAAGGTGGGATGAAACACCCATCCTTATGTGAAAAACTTAAGATATCAGTAATCATAGTCAATAATTGTAAGAAAATGGCACCCAAAAACCTTTTTGTTAATAAGACATTTTGGTTAACTTGAAGCACGACACACTTTCAGCTATAGATCCACCTGCTACCTGCTGTAATATCTTTTAAACAGAGATCTTCCTATCTCCTCTTGCATTTACTCCTGCAGTTCAGATGAGGTAAGGAGGCAAAATGAGGATAGAATATTTTCTGACAGTATGGTGACATCTATCACTGGTTACTTTGGCTATGTTTATACTGCTAGGTTAAAATTGCTGGATGCTGGTCTTCAACTGATTACTCTAAAAGTATTCAGAATTGACTTTGTAATTCTTTTGATCCCTGCCAATTAGAAATCTCCCAAAGAACTCTAGGTCAGGAACAATTCCTGGCAAACAGTTTCTGTGTGGTCCCTTTATTTAGGAGGCTAAGAATTTACACAAAGGCCTCTGTGACAGCTGTCTTTAGTATTCCACATTGTTTAATTTGCTAGTAAAGTCAGATTTGTTAGTAAGAAGCATTTGCTAGAAGTAGCAAGTGCATAGAAATATTCTGAAAGTGCAGGATAAAAAAGAGGACAGTTCACCTTTTTGATTAGTGTTCTGATAGACAACCCATTAAAATCGTTACACATTGACTCAGATTTCTACAGATCTGCATCGTCCTGTTTGTACATGTCATTTCCTTATCAGCTTTTATGGTGTGTTTAACAGCTGGCATTCAGCTTGTAGCCCTGATTCTTTAATAACATGCTAAAATACTAAGAATTCTATTGTTTTCCTGTATTAAAGTGTATGTATTACATCTTACCATAGGCAAATGCTGCTTAGTACAAAAGTAATTGAATGGTAAATCCTGAAAAGGACTAATGAGAAGGAGATTAAAATACCTTCTCACTTTTCCTAAATAATAAATGGACTTGAGGCTGTGTTGCTTTTCTTTCTCAATGGCAAAACAAGGGAACTGTAAGAGAGGAAACTATTCTGCAGTTCATGTCTTTACAGTGTCCTGGAGAACATCAGATGCAGTGGATAAATTATACCCTTTTATATCCAGTATGTTTGGGGATGATTTGTGGTTCTGTAAGAAAAGCACTAAAATGTGTTTATTATTAGATAGTTTAGGCCATTGAACCGGCCACAGAATTAGGAGCTAGAGACTCTTTAACTTTGTGATCTTCTACAAAATCCTTAATAACTCTCTGCTGACGTCAATAGAATTTAGTGTTTGGTATTTACTGCCTCATCTATAAGAGAAGGATAATACTTATCAACTTCACAGGGATTGTATAGGATTAATTATTTAATGCTTATACAATGATGTAAAGGGCAAAGCATTCTATGGCTTTCACAAATACTGAAATATGACACTGTGAGCTTGTATCTAGTTGCAGGTTGAAAGAGAGTGCCTACTGTGTCAGCAGTAATACACATGAAAAACTGTAGCATTTTATGTTTGCTGAAGAAAACAATAGGTTTCCACAGCAGTAGCTTAGCTCCACTTCTGAGTAAATTTTATACCCTGTGTGCAGTTTGAGTAAGCTGGTCATGGGAAAAAAGACTGAAGAATTTTAAATAGTAGGGAGTTCAGTGCAGGTCATGCACAAAATAAATAAATAAATAAATAAATTTGTGAGACTCAACAGATTTGTCACTGTTCTCAGAGAGACATTTCTGTGTCACACATACAACAAGGATATGTTAGCTGGTCGAACTATTGTCTAATTTTCCTCCACTTCATCTGAATGTAGAAAAAAGTTCTAAAATGCAGCTTGTGCTTCAGTAACATTTATACTGAAATCTTTTTGTAGTTAAATCTTTCTAGAAATTGATAGATGTCATAATGATCAAAATATATATTTAAGTTCAGAAAAGTACTGTGTTTTTCTTCTGGTAAAGGAGGAATCAACAGTTAACATTCATACTCATAGTAATGAAAGAATTTCTCATGTGTTATCCTGCAAAAGACTATAATCTTTTCAATCTACATCATTTGAACACTAGAACTATTGAAGAAAGTAATACATTCTTCAAAGCAAATTGTTCTAAGTTACTTTGTATTTTGGCTATTTTGCCAAAGTCAAAATGACATTGCTACCTTATATGATGCAAAGTATGTTAGCATGTAAATATTTTGAACATTAACAAGCATCACGGTCTCCCACATCATCCTCGCTGCCAAATTGAGAAGGAACTTCTTTATTGTGAGGGAGACAGAGCACTGGAACAGGCTGCCCAAGGAGGTTGTGGAGTCTCCTTCTCCGGAGACATTCAAGACCCACCTGGACGCCTTCCTGTGTGATCTCATTTAGGTGTTCCTGCTCCGGCAGGGGGATTGGACTAGATGATCTTTCAAGGTCCCTTCCAGTCCCCGACATTCTGTGATTCTGTGATCAAATTTTCAAATTCTAAATTGATTGGTGTATTAAATCATAATAATTCATTTTGTACTACAGAAATCTGTGAAGCAGAAAAATGAAGTAATGGAGTAAACTGCAAAAAGGAGAGACTTTCACTGATGATATTATTTTGCATATACTCTGATAATTGTATAATATAGAGCTAAGCACATCCATGAGAAAATGAGATGTTAAGCAAGATGCCTTTTCCAGCAGATGAGCACAGTAGTCAAGCTTCCATTACACTTTTCTCTGTAGCAGTAGGAAAAAGGTCCTGCTCTGCATTTCATGTGATTTTTTTAAAATTTTAAATTGTACAATACAATCTTGATAAAATAAATAGGTAGATATTATTTTAATTTATAGAATTTATAGCCATTTTGCAATATATATTTTTTTAAATTCACTAGCACTATTTGGATATTTCTGTGTTTTGAAAGAAGGAATTTGGAATTTTTTAAAAAAATCGTTTAGCATTAACATTGATGTTGGAAATCTGATTAAAAAGAGGAATGCAACACAGCAATAGGCAACCAATGGGCTCTTGAGTTAAACCATGTAAAGATTATTACTCGTACTTCTAACACCTAAAATAGTAAAAAAACCTGATTAAAGCTATTAATTTTTAATAGTATCTCTATTCCGTGTGTAGACATTTAAATCAGTTTTAAAAATCCACCAAATTTATTTCATTCATCACCATGTACAGTCTTCTGAAAGGATGAGAGTCATACCTTCAGGGGTAGCTGATATCCCAAGAATGAGACATTCAAAAACATAAGATGATTTGACTGGTTGATTGATTAGTTGAGCCAGGTCATAACTTGACAAAGCCACAACCAAACAAAAGAGAGAATATGTGTCTTTGTAGTTTAATTTTCAGCTTCCTTTACTGGATTTTTCTCCTAACTTTTGTGCTCTATCAAGTTATTATTTAAATTTCACTGTAACTGGGAATACATTTTTATCATTCCTCTTCTATCAGTTAAGTGTTCACCACTTTTTGAAAAGTAGCTAGAGAAGAAACTGGAAATTTCTGGGTCTTCTAATTACCAAAGACATTCCACTGGACAGCTGAAGAAATCTGATCAAAAGAGTAACAATGGAAGGGCTAGGACACATGGGGTATAACAAAGAAGCTTTCTAGCATAGAGAGGAATGACAGAGTTTTGTCTTTTTTTTTTTTTTTTCAAGAAATAGAAAATGCTTGAACTAAGAATGAAGTGTAGCCTGCCTATAGCTGACAAGCAATGTGTATCACATCATTCTGTGCACATGACGTACTTTGTCCATTGACCGTTACCTAAGTAATTCTCCCCCACTTCAGTGGCCAGCAACTGCCTTATATTCTTTTTCCTTTACATTGGTAATGAGAAGGGTTTATTCTTATTTTCTAATATCAAAACATTGAAAGTAAGATTAACAAGGAAAGATAATTCTGACCCTGAATCTTCTAATATATGTAGGTAAATTTACATATCTGAGTAGCTGCATTGACTTCCTTATGCCTATTCACAGGAGTAATTCAAAATATAGATGCTTCCAGATCAACCCTAAGGCAGCATTTTCTGCATTATGCATTTTACTTCCCTGGGTGATAAAAGGATAGTGTAAGTCAGTAGTCCCACAACTGTGTGCAAACAGAAAACCACAATTATTACTCACATGGGGTTTTTTTATTTTTCTTTCAAAGCAATGTGTATACATTTGCAAAGTAGAAACGGGCAGAACTGCTTTATGCAGTTTGATGCAGTCTTTTGTGGTTTTACCTACCTAGCCAATTCCAAACTCATTATCATCTCACCCTATGTGTTCATAAATGACACACAACTCTAATCAAATTTTCACTAGACTGTCTAAACAGTTAAAAAGTACAAACATCTACAGTAGCACTAATCCTACTCACATCATATCCATAATGTGCTGCTGCACTGTTTTATGAGGCAATAACGTAGTTCCAGTCTTGGAATAAAGTGTTCATCCTTCAGCCTCATAGTTTGGGAACAGGATTATAACCTCATAAAACAGTACAATAGTACTATTATAACTTAATTAGAAAACCAGACATTCTAGTGTATCTGTTTATTGTAGTTCTATTAGACAACTTCTGTAACTACTAGCCTTCCAACATCAAAAAAAGTGTCCACACTTACTATAAAAGTGTTCCAAATCATACTACTTTTAATTTTTTTCATACCAGGGAGAAATGAGATTTTAAACACACAGAAATCTACACAGATAACACAGCTGGGACATCTACTGGAAGCAATATGAGTTTAGTCTTATGCGATTATACTATCCATAATTATTTCCCCTGTATTGCACAGTGCCATGTGGTATTTAAGCCACATGACTCCAACTGATTTTAATGGAATTCAGATGGCTAAAACCATTTGAAACTGAGACTTTGAGAAAAATGTGTAAAATACAGTACATGATGATAATCCCATTACAAGTTCATTCACCTTTTCTACCCTTCTCATAAAGATGGTTGCCATGGTAATTCACAGTCCCGCCCCTTCTCTAAGGAGTTACTCCTGAACAAAATAATACTTTAATCAGAACCTACTAAAATTATATTCAGTTTGCATTCACATTGTGCAGGTATAAATGGCTACTCAAAACACCATGCAACACAGAATCAGGCTAATAACTTTTAAAAGGCATATAAAGACAGCAAAAGATCATCAATGTGAACAATATTATGGAGACTAAAGCTAATATAATAGGGATAAATTGTTTATCCTGACTTTCATTCATGCACCTGTATTGTTCATTAAAATGAAAATGAAAAAAGTGTAAGAGACCATAGCATGGTTTGGGTTGGAAGGGACCATAAGGATCATCTAGTTCCAATCTCCCTGCCATGAGCAAGGACACCTTCCACTAGACCAGGTTGCTCAAAGCATCACGGATAATGATGATGGATAATTTGACTTGTAAAGTATCAGTACCACGTATCACATATATCAGTTTTCAAGTCTGTTTCAATTATTTCCTTGTTACTGCAGTGCAGATAACATGAAGCTTTTTTTCTTCTTTCAAGGTTTACTTCAAGAATCCCTGTGGATATTTCAGAAGAATAGTTTAATATGGCTATCAAAAACTTTAATCTTTTCACTTTTAAACTGATTGAGTTTGACATGGAAGTTATGGAAAATATATAAAAGCCCATTGTGCACTTTTTAAGAGGCAAGTGTTAGTGATTTCTTAAGAACTGGTAAAGTAGCTTGTAAAGTTGTTGAATACTGTAAGATTTCTGGGTAGAAGGTTATGCAACTATGACTTGTAATCACCATTATCTGACTTCTTAAAAATCCAGGTGAGGAACGTTTAAGTTATTGTAAGATATAAATTCTAAAACAGTGGGATATTTTAGGGAATAGAAAAGTTGTGATGCTTTTTGTTAGGAACTTCATATTTTAACACCCATAAGTATGCAAATGTTTGTTATAAAAATATGTTAGTTTTGTTCAATGTTACTGTGTGGAAGAAAATAACATCTATTAAAATAATATAACTGCAACTAGAGTATTAAACTACTATAGTGGCCTATAACATATAGATATATTATAGATAATAGAGAAGAAAAAAAGACACATTTTTATTCTTTCAATAACCATCAGGGAGTTAGAGTGTAACATTTTGAACACCTCTCCAAATTTATGAGCAAGTTTATTTTCTAGAGAGAAAAGAGGATTATAATTCTGCCTAAAGGGAGTCATGGTAAAATAACTGATAGAAATAAAAAGGATAAATATTGATTAAAAATACACTAAGTGTACAATACTAAGAATGTTTTTTGTGTCAGCTGAAAAATACTGTCTATAATTGAATTTGATGTGTGAATTCACTTAGATAACTGAAGTCCTTGCATAAATTGAAAACTGTGTATACTGAAATTCAGTGCTACTGATAACTGAGTGATTTTAAGTGTCTGCTTACATACTAAGTAAAGCTTGTATACTGTGTGGTTGTATAGGTCAGTGTGGGCAATCATTGTGAGCAAGACAGGCTCAACAGGGAGTAGAATAAGAGCTTTCAGAGCCTATTACTTAGGAAGCCATAAGCCTGGGCTGGCTTCCAGAGAGACCAGCAAGTCTGAGAGTTGGCTGCTGGAAATATCAAGAGGAGCTGTGGTGGGTTAATCTTGGCTGGCTGAGAGACCCTCACCCATCCACTCTCTCACTCTACCTCCTCAATGAGATTGAGGGGGGAAATAAGATGGAAAATCTCATGGGTTAAGACAAAAACGAGGAGATTATTCATCAATTATTGTCATGAGCAAAACAGACTCAATTAAGGGAGGATTCATTTAATTTATTTCCAATTAATAACAGAGTAGGATAGTGAGAAACAAAAACAAAACTAAAAGTACATTCCCCCTACTCCCCATTTCTCCCCAAGCCCAATTTCACTCCCTCATTCTTGATTTTTGTGCCTACTCCCTCTTGTTGAATAGTGCAGGGGGATGGGGAACGAGGATTGCGGTCCATTCGTAACACTTTGCCTCTGCTGCTCTTTCTTTCTCATGTTGTTCCTCTGCTCCAGCATGGGATCCTTCCTATGGGATATAGTCCTTCATGACCTTTTTTCAGTGCCACCTGCAATCTGGTTTTCCCTTAATTTGTTTGTTGAGGGAAAAAACAGATAAAAGAAAAGGAAAACCATTAGGGACTTTCCTTCTTGGACAAATTTATCCATTTGTCTTTTTAAAGCAGTCTTTTGACTTGCTAATATGTGACTGGCTTACTTGTTGCTTTATCTAATATTGAATACATCATCTCACAAAAAATATATGCAAAATTGTAATTCCAGTCAGCATTGTGAATTTTTTCCTCAATAACTCTTGTAATCACGAATATTCAAGGATGAAAGCTCTGCACAGACACCTCCCAAAGCAACAGAAAAACAAACAAACAAACAACAACCAAAAAACCCCAGAACCAAAATACAATATTTATGGCCCTCTGAAGAAATGATGTTCTGAGAGATTTAAGATAGGGCAAGTGTAGAGCAAAACTTATAATGAGGACCCCAAATGCACAATATGAGATTGTTAGAATATTAAGTGAATTCCAATTATACTTATATTAATTTGTAGAGAACATGACAATATAGTGAGATTCACTGTTTTAGAAGGGAAATAACTTTCATTTTTTCTATATATTGTTTTACAAGAGCTCACAGAATTAGAGAAGTAGTAGACTAAGAATATAGAGAACTTCTCAACTCACTAAAAAAATAAGCCTCCAGTTGCTGTAGTGCTGGTGCTTGCATTTTTTACATTGTCAGAGAGTCTTTTTATGTCATACAGAATATTGTATATAATCCATATATTAGTATATATATGAATTGAATATATATATATATGTGTGTGTGGAATGGTGCATATTGTTATTGCCATTATAGTATAAGAGTATCATATATTTATATATGGTAAATATATAAACTCCTGCAGGCAGTAGTGTGTCCTATCTGATATTATTAGAGTGGCTTATACTCTATTCTCTCTTGGGTTTAATTGTTCCACTTTATTTCTTTTTGGAGGATCATGTAGTAACAGTAGCATAGTTTGTTGATTTTTTTTTTTCTAATACAGACTTGCACACAGAGTTATTTTAGGCTGATTTATCATTAATACATTTTACATTGTTACTTTTTAAATAAAATAAAACTCATACAAAGATTCAAAATAACATGGTGTTGAAAGTAGGCATACTCTAAGCTGTGAGTCAAAAGAAAGGATGTCAATACCATGCATGACAAGTAGATAGAATATTTTTTATATAATCCTCAAAGGATAATGGATTTTTTTTTTTCTTTCGATCTTCGACTAAATGTCACTTCATCAGTTTTCTATCTACTGCAATTTTCTTGGATAAGACTACATAGATTTTCTTTTAATTTGGGTGTCATTTAACATTGATTTTTTTTTTTTAATCAAGTCATAAATCTCTATGAAAACTATACTCAAATGTTGGATTGTTTATTTTTCTAAGACTTTTATTTATATCATAAAATTTACTTTTTCCCTTCTGTTACTGTGTTAGCTACTTTTTGTATTTCCAGTTCCAATGTCAGCTGTGAACAGTTGGAACAGAAAGGGTATAGGACTCTACAACTAATGAATTGTTCACTTTCGCCTGGGACTTTCAAATATCCTTAGCACTTGTTCCTCTTTATATCTACTCTTCAGGTTTTACTGTTTGGTAGTAAACTTGTTGTTTTAGCATTAAACAGTGTTCAGTGACTCAGGAGATCACTTTCTACTTTATCATTCATCCATTTTGATCAGAATTGATAGGCGGACCTGTGACAGAAACACTCGTTTGTTCTTCGCTTCTAGAAATTTTGATTGCTAGAAGTGAATAACAAACAAGTCTCAACTTTTTGATTTTTTAAAATTCTTTCTCTGTAGCAAGTGCTTGGACATGTTTTCCTGATTCATATTCCCTAACTGCAGTATGAAATGGAAGAGATCTTTAAGTCCCATGGAAACAGTACTCTCTACAGTGAGAGTACTGACAGCTGCAGAGAGAGAAGGAAAGGAATAGTGAGAACAAAGTGATATTTCTGTGCATGAAATACAGCTCCCTTCCCTGGTGAAATGTTGCTATGCAAAAACAAACAACAAAAATTATATTGACTGCATTGCAATAATCTTTTTCTTAATTAAAATTACTTTCTTGTTTAAAAATTGTTGAATAAAAAAATAACATATTCACTATCAGGAAAGGAAAACACTACCCACCCACCCCCCTCACCCCACTCAAACTCTGAAAATAGGAAACTAAGTACTCTGAGGTTCAGACATGCAGACATTTAACTACACTAAGAGAACCAGTGTGTTTTACAGGAAAAGGAACATTTTAAAAATAAGTATTAATGCTCATTTTCTTTTTGCCTTAATGATCACAGATATTAAGCTGGGAAAAGCTCAGCAGTAATTATGTTATCAAGTTCAGACAATGGAATGCAAACAGGAATGAAATGTTCTTATTAAGAACAGAATGAAAGAATGTACAGCAGATGTTTTAGAAAAATCAGTGATATGACAGGAACATAAATATCCCAGAAATGGGTAAATACCACTAACCCCAAAGTATAGCTAAAAGAAATTAAAGGCAGTATTATCACTGCTGTACTATAGCAAGATCTTTACAGAGTTAGTGGATGCATTAATAGAATCATAGAATCATAGAATGGAATGTTGTGAGTTAGAAGGGACCCACAAGGATCATCTAGTCCAACTCTTACCCTAGCATAGAACAATCCCAAAATTCAGACTGTGTCTGAGGGCGTTGTCGAAATGCTTCTTGAATATTGTCAGGCTTGGTGCCATGACTACCTCCCTGGGGAGCCTATTCCAGTGCTCCACCACCCTCTGGGTGAAGAACCTTTACCTAATGGCCAACCTAAACTTGTCCTGAGGGACCCTGAATAGAAACAAGACAACCCTAAAATTTCCCCAGAGAAATTAAAGACTACTAAATGCACATCATGTTACAGATTTACCTAGGAAAGGGCCTTGACAGTTTCCCAACCACTGAGAGAAAGAACACTTAGGGCCCAGTTAGCAGAAGTTGGGCACAATTTCCATTTGTATGTGCTATTTTTGAGCAGAAACAAGCCAAAAGGCATGCAAGCACTCTCCGTTCTTGTCAGCTTGCATTTGAATGCTTGGTTCCCAGGGTGCAACTCTTGTCCAACTATTAAATGAATGAAGAAATTAACTAACTGGAGAAATGAAGTGGAAATTAATCATGCTGCCATTTTAAACAGCTTTTCTCCAGCTAATGTTTCTAGGTTTCCCCAGGTCCATCAGCTCTTTTTCATTTAAAAAAAAAAAAAAAAAAAAAAAAAAGAAAAGAAAAGAAAAGGAAAGAAAAGGAAAGAAA
>NW_010329615.1:10505-15518 GCF_000700745.2 Antrostomus carolinensis
AAAGAAAAATAAAAAAAAAGAAAAGAAAAAAAAAGAAAAGGAAAGGAAAGGAAAGGAAAGGAAAGGAAAGGAAAGGAAAGGAAAGGAAAGGAAAGGAAAGGAAAGGAAAGAAGAAAAGGAAAAAAGGTGTTCAGGTAGAACTTGAAGATTTTCTTCATTTCTTCATGCTTTACAGACCTACTGAAGTCTGGTCAAAGCTGCAGGTCCTCCCTCCAATATGGGAGAGATTTAAATCACAGAGTAAAACACAAATATAGATGTCTACATGTTTACTGTGTTTAAATCCAAATTATAGTCAAGACGATCAATATACTGGATCTTCTTGACTATGCATAGACTCTTAGTCCCGCTTGTAACACTCTCAGATAAATCGATCAGCCTGTGCACAGGTGCAGATCCACTGTAGATCTGGTGCTATATCCACCAGATATATGTGCAAACTAATTTGGCACATAGAATCATAGAATCACAGAATCATAGAATGGTTTGGATTGGAAGGGACCTTAAAGATCATCTAGTTCCAAACCCCCTGCCATCAGCAGGGACACGTTCCACTAGACCAGGTTGCTCAAAGCCTCATCCAGCCTGGCCTTAAACACTTCCAGGGAGGGGACATCACAGACATGTCTGTGTTTAGATAATTGAATTAAGTCTTTTATTCTCATACCATGTCTTATTTTGTGTACCTCACATTTCTCTAGATTTGGAATATTCTTTTTTTTGTCCTCTGAAATACAGTAGTTGTAGCAATTCAATCTCTTGTATGTCTTGAATTCCAGAATTTGAGAAGACTTTAAAGTAGTCTTATCAATATTTTTCCCAGAGCTTCAAATTCTCTTACATCCCACTCATTACTATATCTAAAAGTAGTAGAGGATAAGTAATAAGATTCAGTTCAAACAGCTGACTCAAGAAAATAGTTGAAGATTTTTTTTTTTTCTTGGTCCATACAGATGGTAATATAAGAAAACACCCCTAACATTATATTTTGAATACTCCTTAACAAATTGCAGCATTACATTTAAGGAACTGGTGTGAGAAAATATTTGCCATCTTTCTATATGCAGAGATTTATACTTATGCATTTCTTCAGTGCAATATGGGTGTAGATGTCAACTAAGATACGAATTATAAATCACTGATTAATTATTTTAAAAGATTTCTTACTAAGTCACTGCATATTGATGACTTGATTAGATTTGCTAATGTACTTCTTCATGTTCTCTTTGGAAAGCTGCTGGATTTTGTCAGATTGTGAACTCTGAGTTTATTGTAAACCTTGGATATTATGACCTACAGTGATGTAATTGCAGCTGACGTGAAGTGAACATGATAATTTGTCTTTCTTTGTTTCAGTTTAGAACTAAGACATTCTTTTGTTTATTTACCTACCTCACACTGCAGTTTTATAGGTAAGATAGTTTGTGAAACTACCTGAACATTTTTTACACAAAACTGCTGGAAAATTAGTGAAAACTAGCTTGAAGATCATATTCACTGTTAATGGAAAGATGTAAGAGGGCAACACAGTAATGACTTTTGGATTTATTACTATTCATTAAATACTTAGTGTTATAAGGAGCTTCAAATAATTCCTGTCGAGAAAGGACAAGAAATAAGTTAAAGACTGAGTTCTAATTCTATCTACAAGGTGTAAGACCAATCATATAAAACAACATAGGAAGAAGTACAAGATAGACTGAAGAAAAAACTTGTGGTGGGTGCTATGTATCATAAGACTCAAATCAATTAGCAGCTTCTTTGTTTTGTTTTTTTTTTCTTCTCTTCCCCTTCCTAATTTTGTTATTACAGAGGTGTTACCGTTGTGTTGATTGGCTCAGCCTTGGCCAGCGGCGGGTCCATCTTGTAGCTGGCTGGCCTTAGCTCTGTCAGACATAGGGGAAGTTTCTGGCAACTTCTCACAGAAGCCACCCCTATGCCTCCCCCTCCACTACCAAAACCTTGCCACACGAACTCAATACAGAAAACAAGAAAGTGCTGGAAGGCAGATATACATACAGACACTTATATGGGCAGATGCAATGCTTTGGTAACTGCTTGCCATCTGGTAGTTATAGGAACTACTATTGTTACATTATC
The DNA here is from genome assembly GCF_000700745.2 of Antrostomus carolinensis. Taxonomy (NCBI): domain Eukaryota; kingdom Metazoa; phylum Chordata; class Aves; order Caprimulgiformes; family Caprimulgidae; genus Antrostomus; species Antrostomus carolinensis. Next base: position 12,606 of record NW_010329615.1, read on the forward strand.
AGAATTATTCTACAACAGTAGTTATAGTGAATTGTAGTAGGAAATTGATTAAATGCATTCTGAAGGTGATTTTTAACACTATAATTCTGTTGTATACTCTGTACCATAATGATGGACTTCTGCCTCACAGTTGATATTTTAAGCGAAAAAGGGAAATTTTACTTACTAGGTAGGTAATAATATGTTTATTAATAAATTAATGTCCATTCCTACTCCAACTGTGGTACTATCTAAAATGGGATTTAAAATCTGTTGAAACAGCTATCATAGCAGGAAAAAAAACTGTATGAACACGTGTTATGCCATAGCAGGAAGTTAATACTGTCAAAAAAGGATTATGGCCTTATTGTACATTCTTCAGCAAATATCTGTAATGAAAAAAAAATTAAAAATAAAGTTTTATTTACAGCAAAGTGTTCTAAAATTGTAAAGAACTTAACTGTATGACTTTGGAAAATGTAACTATCACCACATCCAATTAGCATGCTTTGCCTAACATATTAAAGAGAGTTTGTGTCCATTCTCATTAGAATGGTCACTAGTCACTATATTGACATAAACCAATGTCTTCATAATTTTCTGTGAACAGTGGGCACATACAACAAACATTAAGGCAGTTTTGCAAAATGAATTATCACTGTTATTACAATTAAAAACTGTAGCATTTTTGTGTCGATGTGTATAGGATCTCACAGCATGACTTTAATGAGTGCGAAGATGACATTGACATACACTGTTCTAAGAGTGACAATAAACCTTATGACACTTCACAGGAATACGCAACATGTGACAAACAGAGACAAAATTTGAGGCTGTACTAATGTAATCTGGTGTGAACTCTTCTGGAAACACTGAGTCATGGTAAGGAGCAACAGTTAGATGACCAATGGGAAAGGATTGCAAAGACAACTCAGATACTCTCTAGAGTGTCTGAATTCTTGTCTGTGTGACAGCATTTTTCATCACATGCTGTCATGTCCGCTGTACAGAACAACCTACCCAAAATATCTATATTTCATTATATTATACTTAATTGTGTATATTTTAAAGCAGTGGTGAGTATGATTCTTTTCTGATTTATACAATAAAGATGTTTGTTCAATTAAAAAGAATTTTACTATGGAAGTGCAAAACTAATAAGAAATCAAATTCATTATTTCTATTTAGGAACCATAAGTTATTTTTAAAGGATAATTTGGAAGTTAACAGTGGACTTACGTAATTTGAAATTTTACTACACTTATTTTGTATAATGTGTTAATATTAAAATAGATTAACAGAATTTTTAAAGCTTCAGAGTGTCAACAATTAGTTGTCCTAGATATGATTTTCCACACACAAGCAAATATAAAACATTGATGATACTCATGGCAAAAGAACAGTGATTAATTTTGTATAACTTAGCTTCTCTTTTACCCTCTCACTCTGATAAGTCTTCTCTTTGTAAAACTGATTATCTATGAGATCCCTGTTGAGTCCCTATCTATGAGATCCCTATGGTACAAGAGGATTTGATTCACATTGTTCAGACTTTAAGAGATTCTTTCAAGACATAGAGGGAAATCTGTTATCACAGATTTGGGGGGGGGCGGGGGGGGAAGGCAATGCTAAAAGAAATATTTGTCTTTACAGTCACAAAAAGGTATAATAATTCTAAATGGTAAGTGGATTATTCTAACCAGTGGATTCATGAGGAAAAAAAAAAAAAAAAAAAAAAAGGTGGAGCTGTATTTATTTTAAAAAATTCCAAAAACTTTATAAACTTTTTTAAAGAAACCTTGGTATTGTTGTTATTGAATAGGCTCAGCTGCCTGGAAATATAGGAAATGTTCTGTAAAAAATGTAGACTTTGCAATTTGTATTAGTGTGTACTGTTCTCAGATTCATAAAATAAATATGAATTAATGCATTCTATATACTAATGCTTCAAATTCATAAATAGCTTATATGAATTAGAGGAGGCAGATGGCTGAAAAATATTGTTTGCTTTGTCTGCTGTAGGGAAGTGAGTACTAGCAGTACAACTCATGCACTTACAGAGTGAGGGAGTATTAGAAGGATATCCAAATAAAGCATTCAGTGAAAAAAAGTTAACTAAAATGATCAGTGGTAAATCAGTATATAAGATTATTGTTAGTTCAAGATTTTAATTTCTTGAACATGTGAAAAAATCAATCACTTTTTAAAGCACTCAGCAGTTACAAAAAAGGTTTTGAAAACTTCTGGAAATTTCTGTAACATATAGGGAAATAATTTCTACTAGAATTCATAGGAAACAGAAATTCATCCAAAATTTGTTAACACCTTCTCAAACTCTTTGCAAAAACTTCAAATACTCAATTAAATTCCAAAATTTGTAAAACTATTGAGCAATCAGATAGTGTTAGATTATAGGGAAACACAAAATAATAAAGAAAAAATTCATAGTTTCAAATGGGCAAACTCCTTTGGTATCTCATGAATTTATGGGGTATTTTAAATTCCTCCTCTGAATCTTTTCAGAAAAGAAAGATTATCTGAGGTCAGAGAATGGGGAGAATGTTAATAATTATGATCTCATATACTCTGAGTGCAAATGAACCCTATGTTAGCACTGAAATCATTAATATGGACATTCATTTTGTAGTAGCAGCTCAGCGCAACCAGAATTGTTCCTGGTATATATAGAAGGATAAAGTGATGTGAAGTGTTTCTTTGCAGAAAGCGTTGGCTACAAAATGTTTGAAACTGGAAAAAGATATTATGAGAATCTGATGTATACAAACAGAGGACGGGATTTCAGGTGAAAAAATCAAAGTAACATCTGTTTTAATGAAATATAACAAGGGCAAGTGTAGGGTGTTGCATCTGGGAAGGAACAAGCCCAGGTTCCAGTATAGGTAGGGAAATGATCTGTTAGAGAGCAGTGTAGGG
>NW_010329616.1:0-631 GCF_000700745.2 Antrostomus carolinensis
GATGGTCATGGGAACTGGGGAGATGGAGGGGTGATGGTGGCATGGCTGGGGGCACTGGGGACACTGGAGATGGTGTCTCCCAGGTTGGGGGCAGCCCCATGGGCTGAAGTCTGGCTCCTGGCGATCGCTGTGGGACATCAACCAGGACTGGTGTCCCCCCCTGTCATCTCCAAAACATCTGGGGGTCTGGGACCCACCGCCCCATGGGGGCCGGCTGGCACGGAGGTGGGTGCTGGGCTGTGTGGGACATTGTCACGCTGTCTGTCCCTGCTCCCCAGCTCCATCCTGTCCCTCCATGCAATGTCCTGGTGTCCCCCCATCAGGTCCATCTGTCCCCCATCCTCAATTCCATCCTATCCATCTGTCCCCCCATGCTGTGTCCTGGTGTCCCCCCATCAGGTCCATCCTGTCCATCTGTCCCCACATGCAATGTCCTGGTGTCCCCCCATCCCCAGCTCCATCCTGTCTATCTGTTCCCCAGTGCAATGTCCTGGTGTCCCCCCATCAATTCCATCCTGTCCATCTGTCCCCGTGTGCATTGTCCTGGTGTCCCCCCATCCCCACTCCGTCCTGTCCGTCTGTCCCACCATGCAATGTCCTGGTGTCCCCCCCCCCCCCCCCCCCCCCCTCC
>NW_010329616.1:906-2488 GCF_000700745.2 Antrostomus carolinensis
CCCCATGCAGTGTCCTGGTGTCCCCCCATCAGGTCCATCCTGTCCATCTGTCCCCACATGCAATGTCCTGGTGTCCCCCCATCCCCAGCTCCATCCTGTCCGTCTGTCCCACCATGCAATGTCCTGGTGTCCCCCCATGCCCAGCTCCCTCCTGTCCATCTGTCCCCCATCCCCAGCTCCATCCTGTCCGTCTGTCCCCCCAGCAATGTCCTATCTTTGGCCCTCGGCACGCGTTGGGGCTGACACATGTTCCCTGCGTGCGAGTGACAGAGATTAGCGCGGGGCCAGTGACATGGAAACCAGCAGGAAAGTCTGAGTCACAGCTCCGGGGGTGGCTGTGGGGCCAGGGCCACCCAACTGTCCCCCCCCTCCAGGAGCACCCAACCCTGCTGGGACACACGGTGGGGGACGCAGGTGAGACGTGTGCTGCTCCTGGGCTGCTTGGTTGTCCCCGTGCCACCTTGAGGGACACTTGACCCTGCTGTCTGCTTCTGGCTTGCTTGACTGACCCTCTCAGCTCTGCCCCACAGCAATGGGGTGGTGTCTGTGTGTGTTGGGGGAGGGACAGGCTGGTTGTCCCAGCCCTGCACACCTGGAGGTACTGGTGGTGGTGACCTCGCTGTGGTGGTGACTTCGCTGTGGTTGTTCCAGAGCAGGTGATGGGATGGGAGAAGGGTCCAGGGTTCTGCTTCAAGGCTTGGGATGGAGGAGCAGAGTCATCCCTGACTCCCTGCCGTGGGGAGATGTGGGGTGGGGCAGAGCCAGCCCTGACTCCTGGCCATGGGGGAGATGGAGGGTGGAGAGAAGGAGCCCTGACCTCTATCATGGGATGATGTGGGGTGAGATGTGGAGCTTCCTGTCCCTTCTCCAGGAGGTTCCAGACCTCAGTGCGTCTCCTCTGGGGTGAGCTGTGGGGCTGACCCTCCTTCCTACATGGGGGCTTCATGGAGTGGGTGTCCTGGACCCCCCGGCTCCCATTGCGGGTGCTCGGCCCCACTGGTCAGGGGTGTTTTGGGGTCCCTGTCATCTCAGGGACGTGGTGGGGAGAGTCCCTGGGGTGGGACTGGGATGTACGAGGCTGAGCTGGGCTGGACTGGACTGGACTGGACTGGATGGGGCTAGAAGAGCTTGGGCTGAGCTGGGGTGGGCTAAACTGGGCTGGATTGGGTTGGACTGAGATAGAGAAAGTTGGACTGAACTGGGATAGAGAAGGTTGAACTGAGGTGGGCTGGGCTAAACTGGGCTGGATTGGATTGGACTGGGCTGTGCTGTGCTGCATTGGACTGAACTGGGATAGAGAAGGTTGGACGGGGCTGGGCTGCATTGACTGCATTGAACTGGCCTGGGATAGAGAAGGTTGGATTGAACTGGACTGGGCTAAACTGTGCTGGATTGGGTTGAACTGGGCTGGACTGCATTGGACTGGACTGGGGTAGAGAAAGTTGGACTGGGCTAGTCTGGGCTAAACTAGACTGGGCAGAGATGTACTGGATTGGGCTTGGGTGCACTGGACTGGACTGGACTGGACTAGACTGGGATGTTTCAGACCAGGTTGGTCTGGGCTCCACTAGGCATGGCTGGG
>NW_010329616.1:2575-3042 GCF_000700745.2 Antrostomus carolinensis
AGGTGGCCTAGAGGGGCCGCCGCCGGGGGGCAGCCGGGTGCCCTGGTGCCATGAAGCTGGTCTCCCCATGCCAGGAGCTGGGGACAGTGGGACTTTCCACCAGTGCGAGGGGCTTGGCTGTCACCAGGGCCCATGGAGGAGTCGGATGAGGATGAGGAGGACAACGAGGAGTTCCTGGAGCAGTTGATGGCTCAGATGGGCCGGGAGGTGCCGCAGCGGGAGCTGGAGGAACGTTACTCTGTGCTGGAGGAGCTGGGCAGCGGGACCTACGGGCGCGTGGTGCTGACAGAGCTGCGGGATGGTGGTGAGTGGTGAGGAGCACTAAGGGGGGGTGGGTGGAGGGGACAACCCTGCTGCTGGTGCCCGAAACACCCCACATCAGATCCTGTCTCTACCCCAGCGGGTGCTGGACCCTGTGGTGGTTGAACTGGGAGCACTGGGCCAGCAGCCAATGCAGCCGCTCGTTT
>NW_010329617.1:0-23298 GCF_000700745.2 Antrostomus carolinensis
ATTCTGTGATTCTGTGATTCGGTGAAGTCCTTGTCAGGGAGTGGGGAAGACAACTGGAGTCACTGGCCTTGTGGAAGATCAGTCCCTAGCCCTCTTTTATTTCACAAACCAGAGAGCTCAGGTGGCTGTCCTTCTGCTCTTGTAGCACAGCTGATCAGCTTTGCTGGGGCAGGGAACATTTTCAGTAGGCGGGTCATGGTGTAAGGTGGAAATGGGGAGAGAGGTGAAATGTTGAGAACTGCAGGGACAGCAGTTTTGTCCTGTTGGTTCATAAACGATTTAAGAAGCTTCACATATACTGTATATTTTTTACTGCTGTGGGACTGTGAAACACCAGAAATATGACCTGCCCTCTCATTGACACATTAACCTATTGCAAATAGTAACAAGCAAATGTATTGAGAGGGATCTTCCAAGCAAGTATAAAAATAGGGATCTTACAGTTGAGGTAGGATGCTTGCTTTAGAGAAGCTTCAGATTTAATTAATTCCAATACCCTGAAAGCAGGCAGGAAATCACAAAACATCAACTTTGGTATGTTTTGTGTGTTTAGTCTGCCTGAGGCTTATGCTTGGGGCTTTTAAAGATGCATGGAAATGTTAAACCACAGACCAGCAAAAGTGGTGAAAAATTAATTCTAAAGAATGTATGCTTTCTGTCTTTTCCTTTCCCAATGAGAGAGAGATTTTAAATTTAACTGCCCATATTTGTGTTCTGCAATTCTTATCGTAACTAACCACTGCTAACAACACTGAATATTCATAGACATTCCTCTACTTTGAGGACTAGGTTGGGTAGTCTTAAGCCTAGATTGTTCATATTTTATAGAACAAATGTTATAGAACTTATTCAAACTTATTCTTCTTATGACTCCCTTTTAGAGTTATTCTTCTTTATAAAGTAAACTTTTTAATCCAAAATGTTGGAGGGTTTTTTTCACTTAATTTAAAATGACTTCTTAAACAAACAAAAAAGCACAAATAACCTTATGCTAAGATGCAGAAGGGAACCCCAAAATTTAGAATTTTCTAAAATCTTTCCATATGGTACTTGGGCTGTTGGTATTACTAAATTGTGTACAGAGAAATTATGAACCTATTGAAAGTTATTCACAGACTTACCTCCTAATGAAAAAGTAGTCTTTTGAATTTTGTACAAGGGTACAAATAAAAGGAGGCTAATGTAATATTTCTTCTCGCCCGGGGATCAAGCAATCATGGGAAGTGAAACCGTTTTAAGAAGGAATTATCGCAGTTGCTGTACGTTCCATAACAACAAGGACAACTGTCCCTTTCTGAAGTTGTCCTGCTGAGTTACAGAATCTTACATGATCCTGAAATACTGTGGCTATTAAACTCTACAATCCCATTCTTACAGGTCACTGAAAACCCTTTGAGAAGTTTTGTTATATTTCAGCCACAGATAAATGAAGCAGAAAATGGCTGTGTTAGCGACCTGACGATTAAAGAAGAAAAAAATCTTCTTTGCCTTTTCTGCCCTTGTTTTGACAGATTTATTTTTGTTTCTCTAACAGATTTTTTTTTTTTTTTAATTTAAAAGACTGAAGAAAAAGCTTATATCTGGAAATGAAACCTTCAGTTTTGAACAAGGGAATAGAATTTCTGCTTAGTATAAGCATGTAAGATTTGTTAAAATATTTTTTCAGTCCTCTCAGTGGTAGTGTTCTACCTCTAAATTGTGTTGCCTGATGCGTTAAGGAGTAGGAGTACTCTGTGCAGTTGCTTTGAATCTTTGGCATACAAGTAAGCATTTTTAAAAATGTACCTTGGACCAATCTATCAACAGCTTTTCTTATTAGGACATGCACAGTACTAAATTACATCCACACATGAATTATAAAGAAAAAGTACTTGTACAGATGGAGATTCTCCTCTTTTAATTTTTCTAGGTCACTTATTTATAACAGATTATAAGTTATTTTTAGTAAAAAAAACCCCACAAAACAGCTATTGCTAGTATGCCGTTTTTATTCATATCTCTATAGATAACCCATTCCCATGCACTGCACCAATAGTTCACAGTTCATTATTTATATTATTTTATTGATATGGACAACCCCTAAGCTTTCCAGCTTTCTAGCTTGGGTGCATAGACTTGGGACCTAATGCCTGTGGTTGGGGTGCAGCTTCATTCCTGGTTCTGAGCATGGGTTGAATATGATCTTTGTGGTATGATCTTTACACTGCTAAGTGCCATGAGATTTACCAGTTCCCTTCAGAGTGAAGAGGATTTTTTACTCCAAGTTCGTTGTTACTTGCCATGTTTAAAGAACAACATTCTTGGAAGTACTTCTAAGTCATCTTCTTGCTAGATAACACTGCAGTCATAAGTATGTGGGCAAACAATTTCTTTTCGCGCAAAGGAAGGCTTAGGGGATACTAAAAACAACTACTACAAAGTCATATTTCCATAGATTCCTACCTGCTTTCCCCTCTGTGGTGTGTCCCTTATGCCACTGAACCAAAACAGGAGATTAGGGTTCATCAAGAGGAAGAAATATTCCTCTCCATGTCTGATCACGTGTATTTTCTCATATATGTTTGAAGATACTGTGGCACATTGCAGGATTTAAAGATGAAAGTGTCACTAGAGAAGTTCCACTGAAAACATGAAGTACAAGTGACAGATTTCAGTCTGTTTTCAAAAAACAGAGATGAACTATAAGTGAGAATTACGTTCAGATTTTTTCTGTTTTCTTTCAAAAACCAGAATAGCAGAAAGAAACTGAGTGTCTTGCAACAATCTGTGTTCTGCATGTTTTTCTATCAAAGAGCAAGGAAATCATTTAATAATACTGCCTAGAGCTTTCCATTTAAATTTTCATTGCACCTGGGAAAGCTGCTAAGTGAACGAATATTGACTTTCTGAGATAAAAATAAACCTACAGTGTTTTAATTTTTTTGGCAAAGAACCAGAATTTCATAATTTCATCCTTTTGGTTTGTTATGGGCTATAACTCAACTTTAATATCTGATTCAATGAAATGATAAAATCCCAGCTTCACTTCAGCTTTTTTGCTTTTTAATAGTCAGATTTATTGGTTCATGTACAGGTTTTCCCATCTGCAGGTCAGACACTGTCAAATTGCTTAGATCAGGATATGTGTTTGTTACTTGGGCACAAGTGAACGCATAGATTTCTGTATTTCAATTACCAAAAGACTGATGACTATCACTAGTGACATAACAAGGTTCATGATTTTATCACTTGCAAAAGACAACCATAAGGTCATCTGCCAGGTTTTTTATGTGCTTACTTCTTAGATGCTGTCACCTGTATATTTAGCACAGAAGAGAGCAGTTTTGTCAGAATCAAATTGGACAGTCTGGGATTGGTGTTTGAGGAACTTGATGAACATTTATACAGATATGAGGGAGGTGAGGGAGAAAATGCATTGAATATTGTAGTTTGAATTGTGCTTGTTTAGTAAATGTGGTAGAAATAATGGAAATGCCTAATATTTCAATCAGATAGAAAAAAAAACAGTAAATAGGAAGGCATGGAATAAACCTCTTTTGTACTCGAAAGGCAAGTGTAGTTGTCAAAATTTACTTCCTTCTTTAATCATGTTTTTCTTTTTCATCAGATTAGGGGCAGAGGGGAAGGGTAGGAGTAGAGGGGAAGGGTCACTTTACTTGTCCTGATGGCAATGATCTTTCTAATGAAACCCAGAAGCCTGTTGACCATCTTTGCTACAGGGGCACATTGCTGTCTCATGTCCAATTTGGTGTCCAACAGGACACCCAGGGCCTTCTTTGCAAAGCTGTTTTCCACCTGTTCATCCCCAGTTTGTCCTACTACATGAGGTTATTCCTCCTCAGAAGCAGGACTTCACATTTAGCAAGAGGGTGGTCAAACACTGGAACAGGCTTCCTAGAGAGGTGGTCAATGCCCCAAGCCTGTCAGTGTTTAAGAGACATTTGGACAATGCCCTTAACAACGTGCTTCAACTTTTGCTAAGCCCTGAAGGGGTCAGACAGTTGGACTAGATGATCACTGTAGGTTCCTTCCAACTGATCTAGTTCATTCCATTCCATTCCATTCCATTCCATTCCATTCCATTCCATTCCATTCCATTCCATTCCATTCCCTTTTATTCAACTTCATAAGGTTCCTGTCAGCCTGTTCAGTTCTCCAGCCTGTTGAGGTCCCTCTTAATGGTAACACAAACAACTGGTGCATCAAATACTCCTTCAAGTTTTATATCACCTGCAAACTTGCCATCTATACTTGACTTCCTGAACATGGGGATCAACCAATCTTGAGCTCAGGGAAGGTGATCCTTGAAAATTAACCAACTCTTCAGGATCCATCCTCTATATCGCCTGTGATTCTTCCAAGCAGGTCTCTGAACAGGCCATTCTGCTACGAATCTAATTGGAATTTCCATTTTTCCAACTTATGTCCATTTTCTCTTTTTTTGCCATTATGCATCTTCAAGAAGAGTCCGATCCATCTTTTCTACAATTCCCAATAAGTAGTTGTTGACAGCTGTCTCTTCTCCAGGCTGAACAACCTCAGTTCCCTCACTGCAGCCTTTCCCCTGTACTTTATGTGCTTCAGTCCCCTCATCCTCTTGGTGGCCTGCCTCTGGGCTCACTCTAGTATCTCAATGTCTTTCTTGTAGCTGGGAACCCCAAACCAGACACAGAATTCCAGATGTAGTCTCACAAGTGTCAGAGAAGGAAAATCATCTACATCAACCTGCAGGCTACACAGCCCAGCATGCACTTATCATTCCTTGCTGCAAAGCAGAGTATCAAGGAAAGTGAAGAGTTACTGATCCATTTGGCAATATCCTTCCTCAGTAACTGCTGTTATTAACAGCAAAATAGATAAAATACCCAGGCTCCAATTAAAGATAACTACCCATTTGCTTTATTACTTTTAAACTAAGAGAGATCTAGACCATAGTTCCATGAGGGCAACATCAGAGAGCCCAAATGCTAAAATCAGAGTGACATAACTGTAGTCAGTTTGTCATAATGGGCTCTGAATCAAGAGCTGCTCATAGGTCTCTGACCAGGAAAGAGTTATATAAAACAAGGGCAGGGCATCCTGTACTCTGACAAATCAGCAAAGACTGGCATCAGGAAAAGGTTTATGGTGATCTCCAATGGCCTGCAGCATAATTGTGCTTTGCCTCTCTGGACAGAGAGTTCCCCAGAGTTTACATTTCTTCATGTGTTACCACATTAAGGCAACTGATAATGAGCAGTGAGATTTGCCAACTTTTAGAAGCTGTCAGATTGAGTGGACATCAGGATGCAGGGGATTTCTCCACCATCCATCAGTTGGAACTGACTCTGATGGTCTCTAAGGCAGAGAGGGCAATTAGGGATATTTCAAACTAATTAGGCAAAAATGTGGTTGGTTGGTTGGTTCATGCATGGTCCAGACCTGTTTTGTACTACCCTAGTGATTCAGCAATGCTCAGACTTGATATTAATGTTCGTGGAAGCATAAACTTAAGCCTCATCAGTTCTTTCCTCTTCAGTGGGAAAACCAGCTTTCCTGGAGCTCTAGGAGATAAAAATATTTACTCAGATACTTCTCTTTAGGCTTATCACCTTACTCCATCTATGCTTTTGTCGTATGAAGAAACTCTTTTGTACTGTGCTGAAGACTAATTCATCATATGTCAAGAGATCAGATCATACTTGCATTCACAAGGAAAAAAAAACTATGGGATAAAAAAAGCCTAATGCAGCATTTTGTAATCATATAGTCAATACAGGGAGGGGCTATGTTGATTCTGTTCTTTCAATGAAGCACTCCACTCCCCTGTGATTTCTGCTTCACAATATCCTATTATTAAAAATTTCATAAACAAGGGCTGGAGGGATTTCCCCGTGACTTTTAAGTAACCTTTCACCAGTGAGGTTGTCTGCAGGAGTAAGGACTGTGCACCATTGAGTGTGCTCAATCTTCAGATGCTAGAGTTAAATCCTAAAATCAATTTTTCTGTAGCCAGTGGAAATCATGTATTTAGCCCTTGCAATCAGCACCTGCATTTTCAAAATTGGCAGACATTTTGAGATAGCTACACAGGTATCAACAGCTTGTGTGTCTAATATCTGTCTTTTATTGAATGGCATTTTATTTTTGGCAGGCTATTTTTTTCTCTTTTCATAAGTATAATTTCAACACAGAAGTCATGAAGAATCCCCACCTGACAGGTGCAGACACCTGTGCACCTGTGCATGCATGCATACATGCGCTCAACACATGCTATGCACACCAAATACAAATTTTTGTCATTCAAATATGAAACAGAAAAGAACATCAGCAGAGGTGTCTCTCAATAATTAACTCTTATTGAACACAACATTAGGCTTTCCCAGAGCTTACTTACGGATAACTCTCATCTGCTTTGTGTAAGTTCTCCAATAATTTCCCTCTGTGTTTTTGTGCATATTTGCTCTATAAAATGGGGGAAGAAACAGACTTTTTGGGGTCCATTTAACAGATTAATATTTGAGGAATCAAGTGTCTGCAAGTTACAATGGTTGACAGTTTCAATTTCCATCTCCATTTCAAAGTCAGCTTCATTCTTATTAAATAAGTATTGGCTTTTTGCAGAAAAATTGTAATCAGAATGCGGCTGACAAAGGAAAGGAAATTGAGCATAGAAGAGAGACTATGTGAAAGAAGATAGGATATTTAGTGCCTCCTGTTTTTCCAAAGAGGAATATGCTTTTTGGAGCTTTGAGTTTGTTGTCCAAGACTCTCTTCAAAGCAAAGTCTGTGAAAATAAATACAGAAGTTTTGAACACTTTTCTAGCTATTTAGGTTTTGTGGTGATGACATTCTTCATGCTGAAAGATATTGGGAATTCTTGTTTAATACTGGAAGAAGATATTAGCAATTCACAGAGGTCAAAGTGAAGAGTGACCACTGAGGTCATCAGTGGGGTTTGGTCATGGAGTCAAGTTGCTGTAGATCTTGAACCCTGTGACAGACACAGTCCCGACCAGGCTCACCTATCTGCTTAGAGCAGGGCATTATTTCAGACAACTTCCAGACGTCCCTCCAAACCTAATTTTTTCCTTGCTACTATGATAATCAGTGAAAATAAATCCAGAGCAGCTTCCAGCTCTGCACACCTGGTCTGCACTCTGGCTGTATATCAAACTAAATCTTGGACATGCTTCACTTCATCCTCCATTTCCTCCCCTCCTAGTTTCCATTTGTAAAGATCTGGTGAAAGCAGCAGTGTGATCCAACAACTTCCAGCTTGTCAGGAGCACAGAACTAAAAGGTTTGTTTATGAGAACCAGGTTTGCCTGTTAACTGTTGCCTTAATGCAGCATATTTCAGTTTTTCTATCTAAAAAATACGACAAATCACCTTCCCAGTGGCTGTGGCTCCATGGTATTTGTAATCATGGTCAGCAGCAAAGAAGTTAAAAGACCAGGAAAATGCAAACTGTCGCCCTGCCTCCCCCCAACCAGAGGGCTTTATGAATGGACTTTTATGAATGTTGTTAACTTTCCAGCTACAAGACATTTTGAATGATGGATGAACAAAAGCATCATCTGTGCAAACACTGGGATGTTTGAACCCAGAGGAAGGTTCAATAATTAGTCATGCAGAATATTAGTAACGCCCTTTGGTCATATTCCAAGTTCCTCCTGGATTACAACACAAAGTCACAAATCATCAGCTACTGCAACTGGCATTTTCACAGAGGAAAAACTTCCTGGTGCTAGTACTGAACCTTGGAATAATATTTAACTCTGCTTCTTCCCTAAAAACTGGTAGCATACAGTAACCATTTCATTCAGTAAATAGCTTTTGCTTCTACTTCTGGAAAATGAACTATTTTTTTTCTTCTCTTCCCCTTCCAATCCTATCATCCCTACAGAACTGACTGTGTTCAGCAATTGAAAACAGGATAGTTTTCTACTGGCTATGTTATCAGAGTAACTGTGAACAGTTAAATATGCAGAGCCCTTTCTGTTATAGCTTCAAAAAAAGTACTAAGATGAACCTTTCCAGCCCCACCGTGGGCCCTAGGTTACAAGGAGAGAGGTAAATGAGGGCAGGATTTGAAAGCAATGCTCTGTCTTTCCCAGTTATACCCGAAGGAAGCATTTGCCCAGCAGAAAGTTTTTTGGATGATATTGTGCACAGAAATAACAGCATAGTTTAGTTTCCAGACTGCTGGAATGTATGTAGAACAGACGCAGAGATAAAAATGACCTTTCAGTCACAAGCTAAGAAAATTTGATCTGGAAATCCTTTAGCTATAACAAATGTGGAACTTTTTGCTACCATTTTTTGCAAAAGCATTTTTAAAGTATGACTGCACTTTAAGTCATTCACTCTCAAATAGAATTTGAGACTGTAGGGACAGTATGGAGGTAGAGATTATGTAATGAGCAGTAGAAAAAAAATAAAATGTCTTTCTCTTCAACTTTAAGTTTCTCCAGCAACCAGCAGATTTCACAGTTATTGTTATTGACAGGAAAGGCCCATATGGCGTTAAAGATACCAACACAGTGCTGCACATTACTCAACAAAAAATCCTGTTCACCTAACATTCTACCTTTAAACTGGCTCATTGTGCACTTAGTATCACTTTGAGATAAAGAAAAGCAGTTTGAGCAGACAGGTTTAAAATGGAACTCAGTCGAGCACGCTTTCCTGGATAAATCAGGCTAACTTCAATGCACACATAGCTGAAACCTCCTGTGATTAAATATTGGCTCTGTATGGCAAGTTATTCTGGCTGTGACTTCAATTGTCTGTTTTAAAACACAAGCCTCCTGCAGAAAGAAGATTATTTAGTTAGCTAAATAAAGTGCTTGTTGAAAATCCAAAGAAATAATTTGTGTGATAAATAAGGTTGCTTATTACCAAGCCAGGATGATTATAGCTATTTTATGAAATTTTAATTACATTATGTGGCTGCTTAAATATTGGTTTTGAACATTAATCAAGTTACTTGAGAAGCATTTCACGGAAGGGAAAATAAAAATGAAATGGCTTATTTACTTATCCCAGTGTATTAAAAACAAAATTCAGCAGGGAAATCATGAAAAAGCCATCAGGGAGAAAGTACTGCCTAACAGTGTTCACAGTCAATAGAAGTCTGAAACAAATTTTCACTTGAATGATTCACAAGCACTGACTCAGGAGTATCTCCATGCTCCAGACAACACAGTATGCTTAAAAAGCCATGTATATAATTTTATAGGTAAGTTTATAGCCTGAAGCATTCAGCTATTTTACTTGTTTAGGAAACCATAAGATATCCTCATGTTACTAGATAAACAAGATGTCTAACAATTTTGTTATTCAAAACAAAGCTATTTATGGGTTCTGAAAAGTCAATGCAAATTCTTGGTCAGAAAGAGAGTTTGGAATGAGGAAAGGTGAATATAAGTCTGCATTAACTAGACAGATACAGATTGATGCTGAACTGATGTGACAGGTCCCATGTTTTGCCACTGCATATGTTTCCCATATCAGTGATTTATTTCCTGTGGTAAATTGCATAGGACAGAGATGTCACTAGAAGTCTGATACATTATTTCATTTTATGTTTTTATTAGCCTTCAGAAACATTTCAGATTTGTATTTCCATTGCTGTCTAGAATAGCAATTCCAAGGCATTATCTGTGCTACCGTTTTACTAACATACAGGTCAGCACTGATGGTGGCAAAAGCCTCCTGATGGTACTTCATCATTTACATGCATGAACTCACAGCTATATTTGACAGAGTCCTTTAAAGGGATGCAGGCAAGCATCTCATTTGTACTGCATGATGAAAGAACGTACTAAATGTGACCTAGCTCTGCTTTTCCCTTAACCACAAATGGAGTGATGTGGCAAAAAGAAGAATTTTCCCTTCCTTTTCCCCCTTGCAGAAGCAGAAGGTCCAGCAGACTTCTGCCCAGTCAGCCCAGGAGCTGCAGCTTACCAGTTTCCTCAGGCCCAGAAGGAAGAGGGAAAGGACAGAAATGAAACAGCAGATGCTATCTAGCATAGCTCTTCAGTTATATGAAAAAAACATGCCTTGCATCTTGAAGGTGGTGCAGTGGTACACATGCTATTCACTCACCAGGAGCCCTAAAAGCTGTTGCTTTACTCAGTTACCTTCACATAGCACACTTGGACATCCTTTTCCAGCCAAGGGCTCCATTTAGAAACTCTCCAGTATGATATTGTTTATACTAAAGACATGGGATAACGCTAAGTACAGTCAAAAATACAGCTAGTCACTTTACAATATTTTGATTTTAACTTAAAAGAGTGGTGTTTAGCTTTCCTGTATAACTAGCTATGCAAAGGTGATTGTGGATCACCAAAGGTGATGAGTAAAATAATACGGGAAGTATCATAAATCTTCTTGCATGTTAACATCTAAACTTTAAGTATATCAAAGTTATTTCTTAAGGCATGTCTGTAGTTTTATTTCAAACTAGTTGATATTTGTATGCAAATAGTATCTTTTAATGAAGATATTATAGCACTATATTAGACTGTTTGAGAATTTCTCATTATAACAAGCATTGTTCTCAAACTCTTTGAATGTAATTCAATGTTCTTCCCAAAAGCATTTTACTTGCGTTGTACAATATATACCCTATCAACATAAAATATTTCAATTTATTGATATGATTTCAATTCTAGTATCTGATATGATTGGTGGTATTTATTTTCCCTTCTGACAAGACAAAATGTCTGAGGAAAGAAAAAAAACAAAGTAGAACAATCTGGAGTTTGGATAATTAGACAAAGTTTTGAATCTGAATGTTTTTCTTGCAACAAAGGCTAAAATAGTGTGAAAAATCAAGGGAGAACCTAGGTACTCTAAGCATACTTTAAACAACCCTTGAACCCAGAAAACCCTGGCTGTATAACCTCTATCTAAAGACTGGCTGTCAGCTGCCTGTTTATCTAGATCAAAATATTATTTAGGTCACTTCAAAACTGCTGCCCAAGGTTGAATTTTAATTAAATATCAGCTCAGACCTTTTCTACTCAAAAACAGTGGTGTTCAAGATTGGACATTTGTATCACCAAAGCATGAATATAGTCTAAATATGCAGTGGGGATAGTGTATATATGACATAAAAGACATAAACTCATTTTGCATCTAATTTATACAAATTTTCTTAAACTGGCTTTGTAAATATTCATCCTTTCTAAGAAGCCTTACCTAGCTTTAGTGACAAAAAAACCACCAACAAACAAACAAACATTTTGTGCCCAGCTATGTAAGTTTGTGTCCTTAGTGGAATTTTAACTCCTGAAATAAATGATTGTATTCAGTGAGATCCAATAAAAATTTTCTTGCTTTTTTTAGTTTATTTTTAGTCTGAATTGTTTACTTGTGTATGTCAAGCTAATTCCTCATACTTATCGGAATTATTAGTATCCAGAATTTTGATTCCAAAAGGAGAAAAAGTTTTGAGCTATTATATGCATGTGTGTTACAGCTTTTCAGCTACCTATTTAGCCAAAATGAAACATAGTAAATCTTACAAGGAACACAGTAAAATAGATTTGCTGGAGACTGCTGAGGGCTATGCAGCATTTCGTAACTTCTGAAGACACCATTAGAGATAGTACTTGTTCCATTGTATTTTACCTGGTCTTAAATTAACTTTGAATAGTGGGAAATTGAGGGAAAAGAGAGACTTTCAAAGACATTTAAATTTTCATTGCGAGGACCATCCAGGTCCAGGACATCCACATTTCTGTATTTTGCACTTTTTGAAGTTCAGCTGAATAAGAATTGAGTAAGAATATTTTATGTTCATATAACTTTGTAAGGACTTAGTTTTATAATAGCTTTCATTCTAAAGAATCCCATGAAACTTCAGTATCCCTAGGGAGGAACTGGGAAATATTTTGCTGAAGGATACCAGAGTATAACTGGAGAGCAAATGGCTTTTTGTCAAGTCAAAGTTTCAGGATTTAAAAAACTGGTTTTCCAGTCTTTTTCTCTCATTAGGTTGGTGAGCAGTGAACTCAAATAAATAAGAAAGACTGTCTGATTGATGTTATGTATACTTTAGCCTAAGTCTTCTTCATCTGAAAAAAATTTGTAACCAAATGTTTATTTATTACTCTGAGAGGAAAGGAAAGGAATTTACAGCCTCTCATGTTGGAACTATTCCACCTTGGATAAATAATAAACCCTTTCCTTGAAAAGGCACTTGAGCCTTTCCTTACACTAGTAGCCCAGGACAAGACTGTAGCTGCTGAGAATTAGAATCAATCTATCTAATGCTTTCTCTGTCCTATTGAGTGTTTAACTGTACATATTAATGAGAAAAAAAAAATCAACAAGAGAGAAATTGTCAGAGTTGACTGGAAAAGGAGGAATCCCTCCCTCCCTTCTCTTGCTCTTATTTTGATATAAAACCTAATCTTTGACTTCCAAATGTTCTTACTATAACTGGTTTATCAGACCAGCAACTAACACCCTGCCCAGTCGCTCATCCACTCGTCCCCCATCAGGATGGGGGAGACAGTTTGAAGAGCAAAATCAAGAAAAAATTTTGGTTAAGATAAAGACAATTTAATATGTGAAGAAAAGATACAAAACCACAAAGGATGAAAAGGCAATCATGCCTCACTCCCACAAGCAGCCTGATGCCCAATGAGTCTCCAAATATCTCTAAGGTCAGTTGTCCCAGCTGTGTCCCCTCCCAGTCTCTTGCACACTGCCAGCCTACTTGCTGTGGAGGCAGCGTGAGAAACAGAGAAAGTCTTAATTCTGTGCAGGTACTGTTCAGCAATAGCTGAAAGTGGTACATCATCAACACTTTTAGTCTCAAATCCAAAACACAGCACCATATGGGCCACTGTGAAGAATGTTAACTCCATCCCAGCCAGATCCAGTGTAATCAGTTGAAGCAAGAGATCTCAATTTTTATAATTTGGCATTTCCCAATGGAAAATCTAGTTTACTGGAAAAATTCCCAGATTCCCAACCAGCTGTATACTAATACATCTCTTCTAAAAAGTTCCATGTACATGAGAAGAAATATTGATTTCCTTCCAAGGAAACCACGTAAAGTGCATGGAACTTAATTTGTTTACTTTGAAGTGATGAAATTCCTTGTTTGAGTTCACTTAGTTTAAAAGTCATCTTTCCCATTTCCCTAGAATCTAAGTTCCCAAAATTTGTAGACTGTGCTACTAAATTATGTCCCCCAGATTGTTTCTCATAGTGTTGTATTCTCAATAAATGGCCAAGAAAACTAAAGAAAAATGAGGAAAATATAAAACCACAGGATTATATATTTAGAAGAAATACATTTAAATTAGTTGCTTGCTCATCTTGCCAGGGTATTTTGATTATTTCCTGTCCTTCTGTTATTTGTTGCTATATTCTTCACTATATAATTCAGTGTTCTGCAAACTCAGTATGATCAGCATGTTCTTTTAGTACATATATTACAGACTATATTTTTTAAAGAAAACAAAAAAGAAAAAAAATCCCTCATGCTTAAAGAATTCTGGGAGGTTGCAAAGGGATTATGTTATAAATAAGAAATAAGCACGAGAAATGAAGTTGGAAACAGCATTTTCAAATAAGTGATTCAGAACTACGTAAGGAGAGATAATGTGCCACAATATCTAAACTGGAATTAAAATTGAAGGAGCTAAAGTAACATTCAGATCCAGGGAAGGTCAAATTTATAGCTGTTCTTTGGGCTGTGCTTAGAGGTTTGGAAGCCAGTAGAGTTACACTTTTGTAAAACTGATGTGAAAGGGAATAACATTACACAGAATTTGTAAGTAAAGCAGCATCAATACCAGAACAGCGCAGAATCCCTCTCTGCCTTCATTTAGAAGCTGGTCTTTTTTCTTCCTCACAAATAGTTTCACTTCGGATCCACCTTCTTCTTCTGTTTCCTTCACCTGGGACATTCCCTAGTTTTCATTTGCCTTTCACAAGAGCCTGGTGTACTGCACGTTCACTCTCTGCATTTGCTGAAAGACACAACTTGTTTTAGTTGTTCAGATATTTGAATCACAGAGGACCTTCAAATCCTACTCTTCATACAAAAGAAACTTATATCTGATATCCTTCCTTGTAACATCTGGAACTGCTATTCCTTTTTAAGCTATTTTCAAAAATAGTGTGATGCCTCTGAGATAGGATAGCTGTGAGCCATATTCACTTGCTTCCTAGGCTAGATTTTTATCATTAGGCTAATGAAATATACTAATGCAACAATAAAAGCAGTATGAATTTTCAAACACTCTTAAGTCCTATATCATAGAGCCAAATAAATTGCTAATCTGAAATTGTGCTTGGCCCAGAGAAGACCCTTCTCTGAGATTTTCTCTCAGTGGGTTTAGATGTCCTAGCATCCCACTATGACACACCTGGACATCTCTGCCAGGCCATCTATCACTCCTATCAACTCTATGGGATCAAACCATCATGGGCAAGCATTCAGTCCTTAGCAGAATCACTTTGGCGGGTACTGAATGGAGCTGTTGATACTACTTTTGCTGGGAAATTCAGTCTAATCACATAGTATAGGGAAGTAGAAGGTCAGATCACATCTGACTATCTGTAGCATTTCTATTCCTTTTACTGTGATTCAATTTCAATCATATGCTTAATTCCACACTCCTTGTTATTTCAGTTTTTGACTGTGTTCTGTGTTGTAACTTGTATGGTTTTTACTGATAATAAGGACCTATTCCATGCAGATTTAATACAATAATCAATTCAGTATTAGTTAGTCAATTGTCAAAGAAAGCAGAATTAAAAGAACCTTGGTTTATACAATAATAACACACTTATATCTTCTTCCAAAATGAGATTTACTGTGAAGATAAAAGGACAGTATTTTATGACACTAGAATTTCTACAGAAAACTTAGTGTTTCAGCATATTTTCCACATAGTAACGGTTTTCTTTGTTTCCCCACCTTACAATTTTTTTTGTTACAGGTTCATTAATTTTTCTTCTATCATAACTTCACTCATTCTTGTAGCTCGGTTCAGGGATGTGTTCAATATTTATAGGTGTATTTCTTACTATGTGTTAAATTTATTTTCTATAAATTCCCAAACTCTGTACAGGTTTCTTCAGATTATTTACATTCTTGTCTGAACAATTTTCTTACTTTTTGCAGGGCTTATGTTTAAATGGATACTAAAGAGATAAAAATATATTAACAGATTCTGAGCAGCCAAAGTTTCTATTGCCTTCAACAGGAGCTATGTGCAGGATCTTCAAAAAATGTGTGAATAGAGTCCTAGTTGAAAAAGTGTTTTAGTACAAGTTATTTAAAATTTCAAGACTGTATCTGAATGTTAAGATATTCAGGTAAGCAACTACTGTAGCTTGAGAAGGTGGCTGAAGCAGTAGATGTCTTCTGCAACTATGGTAACCACTAGAAATGGAATGGTATTTTATTTATGTGAAGTTGGAAGCTGGATGAGTTTTTACTGTGTGTGAGTAAAATAAGTTAGTGTTATTGATAGGCCTATTCTTGTCCACTTTTTGTTGTTCATGTTGTTTCTCTCCATTTTGTGGCAGCCCTTGACAACCAAAATTAGTTTTACTTCCTCCATCCTTCATATCAGGGAAATAAAATAGCAAGTACTGACATGTCCAAGACAAGTTTATCTATGTGATATCACTTCTCTTTCATTTTGATCTGTCATTTTGTTTTCATTCCACACTCATCTTCAGTCCCAATGAAGAGATACACATAATGCAATAGTTCTGCTGACTGAATGCAGAAAGCTAAGTTTTGTTGTCAGTTAGGCCACATCCAGCTCCAGTGATGAAACACGTTTGAAAAGATGATTTGAACTCCATTTTAAAATACATTTTTTCTAAATGTGTTTTATGTGCAGTGTATGTACTGAAATATGGCACATTCATTGGTTTTGGCTCTGATGTCAGTCTGTTTATGTCAGTTGAATTGTTAAAGTTGTTGCCTATTGTTGAAGTCAGAGGATTTGTTATGTATTTCATAGTACATATGACTATTTCTTTATTATACCTACAGTCTTTAAGGCTGAATTTTGAGAACAGAACACAGGCTAACTTCAAGTTTGTGAGTGTCTGTGTGTGTGTGTCAGAGAGCAAAAGGTAGAAATCTGACCTACTATGCACTACACCTCACTGATTATAACTTACCTATTCCAACTAAATTTCTTATCTGTGAAGTTATTTTATGACACTGAGATCATGATGATCATCAGTATTGTTTGTAGGAATTTTTGCAGTAAATTCAGCAAGAACAAGTGAGACTTTGATACCATTTAGAAACAGGCATAAATTTTGCTATTTGTTCCTACTGCATGTATTCAGAGTCAGACTCCAAGTGAATGTTTTATCTTTTTTATTTAATAATGTGGGGGAACACAAAATTAAATAGGTCATTACAAAATCATCAGGTATATTCTCAAAATTTAGATTGCATTAGTATAAGTCATTAGTAATCAATCTCTGTATTAGTGAAAATCATTATACTAGATGTAAAATTACTAGTTTGTGGCATTATATTATATTGTGTTATATTAGTAATTAATAGCATAGCATAATATTATCATACCAGGAAGAGTGTACACCCAGGAAAAAACACAAATGTTTAATCAGAAGTGACTTAAATAGAAGTTGACCAAATTACAGTATTAAAGGTGAAGAATTACATACAATAGAAAGGTGACTTTACAACAAGTTGAGTTTTGTTGATTTTTTTCAATAAATTTGAACTTTCTGCTATAATATCTTGCAGTCATGTATGTTTATATTTCACTTCACATTCAAGTGAGGGAAAGTGTAATTTTTCCACTCCTGTGCCACAGATCACTTGAATTCTAGAAGAAAGGCAGGTAGAAAAGCAGTCAGATGTTTTAGGCAATTTAAGCAGAAAATAGTAGCATTTATTTGCTGTATGGGAGCATAATCAGGGAAACACAGTAGATATTTAAGGAAAACTCTGTTATCCCCGGGTTTTGATCATATTTAAGCCTTTTGTTTAAATATATTAAATAAAATATTGATGATTTTTGTATCATTAGACCACTCCTCTTCAGATTTTTGCTGTTGGAGGAACTCCTTTTGACTCTCCGGGTGTGTTTTTTAAGTCACTTACACTACATTTTACCTTCAAAGGAAGACAAAAGAACAGACACAGAATCTAAACTAGTCAAGCAGAAGAAGTAGCTGTCTGCGTGCTTCTGGAATTACTTCATGAGGTCCACTGTGGTAATCTGTAATGGGTAGCAGACTGAGTACCTGTAAGAAACAAAGCAACATCTATGTCACCTAATGACCATTATTTTTCATTACTTTTTGTTTTAAAAGATCTGGATGTTATAAATGAAAGGAAAAAAGTTTAAACCTCTGTCTGAACACTGGACTGTCTTACTGTTCATTTGTTCTATCAGTTAACTTCCAGTTTTAAACAAGAGTGGGGGACCTATATTGGCAATCAGTTTTCCCTGTTTGCCTCTTTAATAACAATGCTTTCATGTTTAATATTTTCCTGAATTGCAATGCAAATATTTCCTTGAGCTTTATTTTGCATTTTTTGAAAGTATTATTGACTTTTTTTTTCTAATTTATTAATTGTCATGTTTACTTTACAAAATGCATCAGATGTTTTTCTAACACATCAGAGATGTTTTTCTATCACACAAGAACTATACAGATGAAAATTTTACATTTATGGACATTTACCATTGCTGCCAGGAATGTCAAGGAAAACTATTTTTTTAAACAGTTTTATTTGAAATGGAACAAGGACTTCCTCATGCTATAGTCTTAGAAAAGGAAAAAGAAGTCATCTAGATGAGTCCTATTGCAGTAGTCACCCTGTAGTCTGTTAGTTTGCTGGAAGTGTTCTTGGCAATGCAGAGCTATGCATTTTGCCTGTATTCATTAAAAATACTTCGAAAGAAATGGAAGCACTCTAATCACTGAAGCCTAATTTCTGCAAGCACCAGGTGTGAGAGGCACCATGTGATGAAAAACATATTCCATATTTCCAAATGTCATGAGCCCCCATCATACAAACTTCGAGTAATATCATCTGTGGCTTTAACTGATGATAGAAATCCATACAGGAAATTTTGTAATTGCTACTATCTGGGTGTTTTGATAACATGTCAGAAATTACAGAAATTATGTATATGTATGCAAGCCCACACATTTGTGTGTGTCTGTGTGTAGTGTTTTGTACTGATGAATTTTATGTTTAGAAAGATACGTTCACTTTTGGATCATCTCCCTTAAACAGATGGTATCTTTGTGATTGTTGTGATTCTGCATTGTTGCTGCCGGCTGATGACTCACGGAAGGAAAATCCCAGCACACTCAGTAGGAGAAAATAAGGCTGTTTGGTGTTCTTTGCTACATCTAATTTTCTAACAGAATTTCGACAGATGTGACAATTTTGCTGAAATGTTGTCAAAATAAAAGCAACAAGTTGACAAATCAAATCTGGCTCATGTTCAGTCCCCTGGTATTATACTGGTTCATCTGCAATAACCAGGGAATTTATATCAGTGTCATCCTTGACAACTTGATCATTTTAGATGGCACATTATCAATTTTTTGTCCTTCCTCATGCCTTGCTTTTTATGCTGTATGCTATTCTCTCTGATATTTTTCACAAATAAATATTACCAAAGGTAAAATAGTGTTCCCTGATTTTGAACTGTCAAGAAAAAAAAAAAAGGAAATCATAAGCATAGGAATTTTAAATCTGAGGTCAAGATATGAAGGAAACAGCTTTAGCGGAGAATTTTCCTATTTTGTGCTGTTTGCCAAAGTAAAACTAAGAACAGCAAGACCAAAAATACCCAATATCTGAGACACTGGAGTCCCACACTTGAAAAATGGCAAACAAAGATCTTTGGGAGTACAGTCTGGCTATGGCATCTAATGAAATATGTTAAATATGTTTTGTGAGAGAAGTCATTTTGCTAACTCTACCAAGCATTCCTATGTAAAGATATTCTGGTGGCTCCACAATGGGAATTTTTTAATGAAACTTTTTACTCTCTTTGCTGAATAGAACTTATTTTTGGAAAGATTTTGTTGAAATGCCATAAGGTAAGAGATAGATAGAAACCAGAAGGATGGATGGCTTCTTTGAAGAATAAGTATAAAGATCCCTAATGTGTCTGATTCTGAACAGAGAAATACCAAAATCTCTCTGCCCACTGCCCAAATAAGAGATTTGCAATACATTCACTGTTTGTATAGTCTACTTCTCAGCTTTGTAGCTCTTCTGTTTTACATGGGAGATTAATCGGTCACTATTCACAGGAAAAAAAAAAATCTTACTTCATAAATTGGTGGTCATGCAGAAAAGGGATTTGAACCTTAGGCTTTCAGGCTCTGTCTGACTCTCAGGGAGCTTTTCAGTATTTTACAGGCTCAGCCACTCTGTGTTGTGTTGTGTTGTGTTGTGTTGTGTTGTGTTGTGTTGTGTTGTGTTGTGTTGTGTAAGAGTCATAAAGAGTCATTGCACTGTGTGAATGTGCAAGTTCACAACATATAGCATGTTTAAATGACTAAAAGGATATAAATTAATCAAAACTCACTGCATAAAGTACTGTTAAT
The DNA here is from genome assembly GCF_000700745.2 of Antrostomus carolinensis. Taxonomy (NCBI): domain Eukaryota; kingdom Metazoa; phylum Chordata; class Aves; order Caprimulgiformes; family Caprimulgidae; genus Antrostomus; species Antrostomus carolinensis. Next base: position 19,597 of record NW_010329617.1, read on the forward strand.
TAATCAATAAGATATTCCAAAGTATGAAACTTGATCCTTACATTGGAAAGAGACCAGAACTTCATTTATTCTTTTCTCTGAACATGTAGTTTTAAGATATCAGTGTGAAATTTGTCATATGTAGGCAAGAGACACCAGCCTGAAGCCTGATGTGTTGTCAGGATTATTTGCCCAATGTGATTTACTTTTTGAAAGAGCTTGCTGCATTTACAATGGTATTTTGCAATTTAGTAAACTCAGTAAGTATTTGTATTATTTCATTCTGGCTGACTATAAACTATTCTGCTGTCAGTCTAGCTCCCAGTGCATAAACATCAAGATCAGAAATGACACTAATTTGTACATTTATTGTCACACTCTGTAGAAAGGTTAAGGGCTAAATGGTCATTCCTATCTCTCAATCATAGCAGTAGCCTGATTTTCAGGGTATTTGGACTGATTCACCATTTTGCAGCAGTGAAAACTGAATGCAACATTTTAGAGAAAACAGAAAGTAATGCTGGCATATCTGAATGAGGTAGAAAGTATGCTATGTAGAGTGTCATGTGAATTTTAATGTCAATGTTCTGCATGCACTCAGATGATGGAAGAATGAAAAGTGAAAAAAACATAGGCAGGTAGAGAAACTGATAATCCACATCAGGAGTGAAAAGGAGTATGAAACTGATTAATATGCAGCATACTTTCTGTAAACAAATAAAAAGCTATTCCTCACACCTGACAATTTATTGCTTTATGAAATAACTGTTTTGTATACAAAATACCAATGAAGAATTCAAACATATCTGATTCTTGCCTTTCTACGGCAAACTGGGTAATGTAGAAAATGTCATTTACAGTGGTCTGGCACCTCTAAATGTCATTACAATGTACCATTTTCTGTATAACATCTTCTGATCAGTTGAAGTCAATGTGATCATGACTGTTGTGTGATGACAGTCAGCTAGGGGTAGCATACTAACACAATTGAGGCAGGGAAGAAAAGATTATAAGAATTAATTAGGAAAAACTAGTCTTCTGAAATAAATTTCCTGATCCAAAATAAGGATTTTAACTCTACATATTCAGCCCCTTTTCCCCTTTTTTAGTATTAATTTGAAAATGTAATTTGAAACAAGTCAGATATACTGATTAAATTATTTATAAATGAAATATTATTTTATTAAAAAAAAAATAGTAGAAGAACAAGTTTGGGTTGAAATTAGATCCTGAATTCAAATCACATTAGACTTTTACCACAGTCACAGATGGCACTATGTGCAGCATTACTACGTCTGTCTCCAAGGGTTTCCAAAATCTGAAAAGAGCAAGCCCCGCACTGGAGTCTCGTGCGGTTTGTGCTTTCTTTCATCAGCAGCTTTATGGAGAATCTAGAAATAGCCTGTTGCTGGTGAAGATGCTCAAACATAGTCTGGTCCTTGAATAGAATTTCCAAAAGTGTTCCAATGAATTGAAACTTAATCTATCAAAATTCAATGGGCTTTGGATTTCTAAATTACTTTAAGTTAGAACAGTTAAACTCCTGAATGGCTTTGTAGATTTCCTCATTGGACACTTTCAAATATCTTATCCTTTTTTTTTCTTCCTCCTCACCCTCTTTGTCCATGTAAATAGAAAGATCACAGATAAGCCATTAACAGCAACTTAATATCAATTGTAGTGAGGGTGCACCTTCACTGGAATTCAAGGACCAGAGCCTCAGCCTTCGAAAAGAAACGTTTTGTTCATTCCAGTCAGCTGAGAATACTGCTGCATTAGTTCTGCAAAATGCTTGAAAAACACCAAACTAAAAGAATTATGCATGCATAGCCTACAGATTGTTACACAACTTATAAAACAACTTTGTCTTGGGAGCAATGGTTTTTATATTCTTTAGAGGAAAATAAAGATATATGGAATGAAAGGTGCTTCCTCCCAGGAAGATAGAGTCCATTTTTTTTACTTCTGAATTGGGTATGGGTTAGAGCTGGATTCCTTCTCCCCTTCCTCCCCTGGTACAGGTTATCGCTCTTTAGATCCCTAGACCCTTCCTTCATTGCAGATTTTCCTGTGAGTGCAGATTATCTGATTGCAGGTAATTGGAAATAGTGGGGGTTTTCTTCTGTTATGAAGCATCTGAGGAACTAAGCATATTTGTGCAATACAACACAGAGATTTATTTTCCTTCTCTATTTTCAAATGACCTTTTCACAAATAATTTCCAAAATCCAGTAATTTGCAGTCTCCCAGTTACACAGTTTAACAGTGTTTTGCACTATATGTATTTTTATGGTACTTTATATGAAGAAATCTTATAAAAACAAATAGTCTAGCATTTTATCTGATAAGTGTATTCTGGCTCGGAATAGTTAGTATAAGAATTCATACATTTACAGGGTCAAAATCCACAGCATACATTTCATTGTGCTCCAGCGTGTTTAATGTAGTGGTCAAATGCAGTGGATTGTGGTATTTTGAAATCTTTAGTCATTATTAAAAAGAAAGAAAGACGTGTATGAATCACTTCGACTCACAGAACCTGCTATTCTGGTCTTATGAAGTGCAGAGAAAAGTCTGTGTTTTTTCTCCTCTAGGAAAAAAAATATTTAAAAAATTTAACAACATTCTTTAAAGATCTGCAGGAAACCATCAGGCTTCATGTATCAGTTTTCTGTTTTCCCTTTTCCATTTTCCTTTTCCTTCCCCTTTTCTTTTTTCTTGATCAGAAAACAAGAGTTGCTGTCTATATTTAGATCTAGGGCTTTTTGAATAACCATTTTTAACTCCATCTTTTATCTGACTCATGATCATGACCATTTAATTGCAAGGTGAAACAATATGGCAGAAGATAATGTCTAAATAGAGAGCTAAAGCAAGCATCGTGCATGGTCTCTTGAATTTCATTTATTTCAGAAGGTAAATCTTCATAACAGAGGTGATGCTCTGAAACCAGCTGAGGAGGAATGGTAGAGGTGGGAGGAGGGAAGGGGAAAGCAGCTGGATCATGACCTCTCCTCCTCAGGGTGCTGACTGTGTGAAATTAGAAGTCTTCCCTTGTTGGCTACTCCTTGAAGTGACTATGATTGCTCAGAACAAAGCAAAACAGGTCAGAGCATTGGTGACATTGAGGGGGGAACTTTGACTGACTCCTGATTGACCTTCAGGCCCCACCACAGACCAGGGCTCAAGTCTGACCTTGCAGAGTTCCATATTTTGCCGTAAACCTAAAACACAAGGTTGTTCCATAAAGATAATGTTTACATTAACAGACATGCCAAAGGGATATATTTACCAAAGCCAGGGGCAGTGAACTTACCTGCCTGTTTCTAGTTCTTTACTAATCTGTATTTATGCAGTCAGTGCAGGCAAATCTTTTGAGACATGCAGCCTCATTTACAGGAAAACCACACCAGCAGCACCATGTGATTAGTAACCTTCCACCTCAAATCAGAAAATTTAAAAGAAATACAGATTGAGATATATTAGAAGCAAACATACAAAATGCACTTTTGCACCGACCGAGAGCTTGAAATAAAGCAGGATTTCAACACAGAATGCTAGTTATTGCAGTTATTATTTCTCTTACAGCATGCATGACAGCTAGACACCTTACTGTCTTCACAATAAATCATAATCCCTGGTCCTGTAAAACTTTAAAACAAATTACAGCTATTACTTAGTGAAAAGGTGGAAGGAATGAACTAGAGATAGGTAGACTTCAGC
>NW_010329617.1:23316-28689 GCF_000700745.2 Antrostomus carolinensis
CAGCAGGACAGTAAGGAATGTAAAGGAAAGAAGGATGCATCAGTCTGTATTTTTTCCAAAGCCTTACCTTCCTATTAGAAGTCTGAAAAAATCCAGGAATTATTTAGGAATAGCTGCCTTCAGTGGCTCAATATTTCTGTGCATAAGCCAACTCAGAAAACTGAACATCTAAAAATAGATGCATCCCAGTTCTACGCTGCTTATGTATGTGTGTAAATGAGCTGCAGGCATATCCTTGACCATGTTATAAGTGTACAATATCTTTCAGAAGGCTATTTAGCTTAGATGGTAGTACTACACTGCTACCCATTCCAGAGTTTAATTATCTTCCAGCTTAAGAGACTCCATATTATGTTTTACTATTTACTTTAAGCATATTCCTAAGCAATCAGCATACATTAACGAAAGTAGAATTGCAAATTCAATGGATTGCCACGTGACAGGAGAAGATGCAGCCCTTTGGAGTACGTTGTTCATAAAGATTATCCAGGAAGTGCTAAAATTAAATTGCTTTGCAGTCAGCTGCTAAATTCTGCTCTCCATGAGAAAGCTTAGCTTGGTTATAACAAGTTATGAGTTTTAGATCCAGTAAAGATCAAGTGAACAATTCCTGATATATCTCCATGGATTTATTTCACTAAACATCATGAAACTTTGCAATGGTCTGCATGTTATCCTGAATATGCTGTGAATTTCATCATGTGTTAGATCGCTTCCCTTCTCTTCTGTTATTTCTTTCACTACCAAAATATGTTTACTTCTCCACTCTGTATTAAGCTGGCTTGTGTTTGATCTTAAAATGTAATAAAAAATTTCTTAGACCTTTATCTTAAAATACAGGAAAGGAAGCAGTTTTTTAAAGTGTGTGAGAAATTAGTCTAACTGGGAATTAAGGTAGAGTTGAGCATGCCAATATTATGATTTGGTTTATTCTACATGTGCCTGGAAAGTGCAAGAATTATCATTTTCAGTCAATAATGACCTTGTTTGAGTGACCTGTAAGACAAGCTGATGAGTTATTTAGAGCACCATTCCCATGTCTTTCTCTTTTTTTTTTTTCTTAATTGATGTTTCACAGCAAAAAGTGACTAAAAGTTGCTCACAAACCTCCCAGTGCAATAGATCCATAACATCAGAACACCTTCAGGTAATACCAAATCAGAAGAAACAGCTCATGCAACACTCTCCCGGTAGCAGCTTTATTCCCACCTGAGTTCAAACACAAAGCAGAATGTGATATATACCCACAATCCTGTACCCAACATGCAAAAGCAGACACCACTGGCAGTCACCTGGAGTCAGGAGCTTTCACAGATGTCCATCTTACCCCTCTTACTGCACCAGGACCACCACGAGAGGTGCTTGCTGGCTACCAGGAACTGCTACAGATGGCCCCAGCCTGCTCCCTACAACCAAGGCCCCGTAGGACTGGATTCCTGGGTGCCAAGTTTTGCAAAGAAGCAGACGTTTCCCTTCGTGTGCTCAAGCTTGGCCCAGGAGACAGAGATTGACCCCCTTGATTTAAGGGTGCAGTGCTGCAGAATTTGCTTCTCATATTGAGGTCACACCAGGAAATTTGCAAAGGTCTAGAAATGCCCTTTTTTCCTCCTAATGTTTTGAGGAGGTTATAAACTGAGGAAGCAGACTAGTTGATAAGAAGATGTGATTTAAGCAGGACTGACTGCATGATTAGACTCAGAGTAAGGGAGCCAGGATCTGACCATCTGTTGTTATGACTGATGAAACGTGTGCATGCTGCTGGAGTGGCGTAAGCAGCTTGTGCAAGTGTTGTGTTTGGAAAATGACATTTCAAAAAAGGCATGGAGGAAATGGAGGGAACAAATTTTGTTTTCATTTGACATTGATATAAAGATGAGAAAGAACTGGAAAAAGAATAAACTGCATACTCCAAGATAAAAATTCTGACCTTTCACATCTGCAAGCTCTTTGAAGGGGACAGTCTGGTGTCATACTGAGTTAGGTAGGATAATTGGTAAAAATGCTTTGGAAGTTTTTCATCAAAATGCCTCATCCATACACAAGTAATATACTCTGTTAGACAGTGTCACCTGACCTTGTTATGTCTTATTCATTCCTAATTAGAAATGAGGCATCCAGATGTGAAAGGTCATTACACTAGTTTCTATGACACCTATCATGGCGTATTTGTGTCACCTAGGTTTTTATTAGAAATGCACTGAACAAGCCCAGCTCTCTCTGCCATATGTTTATTGCCATGTTCAAGGACCCGCAGGTAAAAAGAATATTTTGTCTACCCAGATGGTTACTGCCACATTTGTTTTTTAACTTCCACAGCATCTCATAGTGCTAATTGGTTCACACTCTGATGCCAGCTTACAGAGACGTTATTTTTGGTAATAATATCATTGATAGCAATTCCTCTGTAAGGAACATCTCTGTAAAGAATGAAAGAAAAAATTTAGACACTTTCCCAGGCAAAAGCAAAGATCACTGTTGGGTTTTTTTTAAAAAATACTAATTCATATGAAGTACATTTTGAGTGTACCCTTACTTAAAAATGTAAGTTGTAGAATTTTTTTTTCCTTTTTTCCTGTTGTAGCTTTTTGACAAGTTATTTCATACATGTTTACTGAAGTGCTCAGAATAAAAAAAAAATGCCAAAAAAGCTCCTTTTTTAAAAAAAATAATTGTCTTTACACCTCAAGCATAAAACTTCATTTTTGCTTTCAGTTAACGAAGGTGACTTCTGATATCCTGTCTAGTCTGAATAGTTTCTTATTTGGCAACTAACACCATTAAAATCAATTGCACCATTTGCTAAGAAAAGGCACCATTCCACCTGAATCCAGGATAATAGAAACTGGCTAAGAGTTTATACTGTCAAAATTGATTGATTGTACTTTTGTCTCAAACTCACTTGAATACCAAAAAAATCTGGGGCTTTTCAAAGTCCTGAAAAATATGCATATAATGGCTTCATCACTCTCCAGTAATGACATGTGTAAGGGGTATTGTTTGTTAGTTTAGAAGTGTAGAGCTGTGATTCAAAACATATACTATTACATGAGCACCAATACACATCAGCAAGTCAGCAAAATATTTATCCAGTGTTAATATAAGAGTGTTTTATTACCTACATACTTTTATTAAGTCCTCCCTTTTCCTTGAAAAAAAAAGATAGACTCTGATGTCTGGAAGGATTATCATGTAACCCTCTATTTTTCCCAAAGTAAGTAAATTTTCAGGTAATTTTCAAATACATCTGTTATATTTCCTTGGGGTTTCAATATGCAATGAAATAATGGTACACGTTAATCTTTATTACAGTACAGCAGAGAATTTCAGTTAAGACATCCAGGCTCTTGCTGTAATAAAGTTTATGTGTTACATGTATCTTATGTATGTATGGCAACTGAAGTCTCAACGGGAGTGAACATGGTTCACTCAGACACCATGTTCACAATTTCTATCCCCAGTAGTTTATCAAGCTCTACTGAGGATAGTACAAATTCTAACATTGCTCTGTTAGTAGCTCAGTGAAATCTGAACAGATTTTCCCAAGGATAGCCACAGACATTTTTGTAATCTCTTCCAAATTTCATATATTATCCACTAATGATAGAAGTCTGTTAAAGACTGCTTTGAGGATTTTTAAAATCCAGAAGTATGTTTACAATGTCAAGGGTTGGGTAAACTGAACAGGAGGTCATTTGACTGTCTGTGGTAAAGATTGTAATTTTCCTATCAGACCACATAAAATGGTTTGATTTTTTTTTTATTTCTAAATTGTTAAATCACTTGATTTTCATATTAATTTATTTACAAGTCTTCTGAGACGGTCAGCAGATGTAGGATAGACTACACATATACCAGGAAACAGGTTAAGGGACTATTCTCTAGCCCATAATGGGTGGTGCCATGGGATAGGTCATGCTGCAAGGGCTAAACTCTTTTCCACCTCAGAGTAGGCTGGCCTTTTCAAATTTGCCTTTTGGGAATAGATATCACCTGGTAAAGCTCCAGGCAATACAAGCTGTAGTTATGGTTGCCACACAACAACTGTGTTAAAAGTTGGGCATATTGACACTTGTGCCAGCCCTCAGCCTGACCAGGCTCAGGTTGTGGTACAGGCTGTGACACTCTGCCAGATCTCCCTCTGGGATGTGCTGGGTAATGTGCTCAGACCTCATCTCCCAGGCCAGATGCCTTTCCTACCCCCATTCCTGGAGTTCTTTAGAAACTAGCAGTGCTCCTCTAATCAGTTATAAAGATGTCAAATAAGAGCAAACATTTGTGACACTTATGATCAAAGACTGTGTCAAATTTCTTCTAGTTTTTTCTATTCAAATCAATGTACAGTGCAATAAATTGAGAGCATTTTTATGTGTCAGTAACCAAAAGTACACATGTACATTAAAAGTAAAGTAAAAAGGTGATGTAAATCTTAAGGTTATCATTTAAAAATAAAACCAGATATGGTGGTAAGGAAGAGGTTCTCCAGTGTTGTGAATGACTTCTCCACACAACCTTAGCTTAATGACTGTTATATGGAAGATCAATAATTTCTTACCCATATAAAGTGAAATTTTAAAATATAAAAACTGCAGCCATGCATTTTATGGTTAGCAACAGGAATTGCTCACCCAAATTCATTATCTCTGATATAAAATATCTCAGTTCCAGATGAGACCTTTTGGTTGTTCATTATCTGCTGTCTGTAGGCCCACCCTTCAAGAAAAACTGAACACAAAGACTTAAGTGCAATTTAGCGCAGATGAAGCTTGGTCTTGAGTGAGTGATTTAAATAAATAGAAGTTACATTAGCTCTTCAGACAATTAAGTTTTCAGCAACACTGTGCTATGTAGCTAGTCTGTGAGAAATTACATTTGACTACAAATGTGAAAATTAGATCTTTCTCAGAGCATACACTATTTACATTGGTCTAATCTCTGAGTTTGAGGATGTGGTGGTTTAACCACAGTAGGACCATGTGGTCCTGCACTCACTCCCCCCAACCAGTGAGATGGGATGAGAGTCACAACAAAGGGGGCACAGGATTAGGATGAGGACAGGGACAGCTCACACACCAGTTATGGTCACGGTCAAAACAGACTCAACTTGAGGAAGAAAAATAAATTTAATCCATTACCAATCATCCAAGTAGCACAGTGAGACATAACAACCACATCTTAAGACACCTTCCCCCCACCCCTCCCTTCTTCCTGGGCTCAAATTACTTTGCTCCCAATTTCTCTACCTTCTCTCCCGCAGCAGCACACTGGGCAAGGAATAGGTGTTTCAGTCAGTTCACCTGTGCCACTCTTCCTCGCAAGGAAGTCCAGGAACAAAGTGTTCCCAAGTGGGCTTCCCATGGAGTCACGGACCTCTCT
>NW_010329617.1:28783-36143 GCF_000700745.2 Antrostomus carolinensis
CTCTGGCATTGAGCGACTCTGGAATCTAAATTTCAGACACACCTGCCCTTGGGCACAGCTTTTCCGCTCTGGCATGGAGTCCTCCATGGCCTACACATGTGTATCACCTCCACCGTTGGACTTCCACAGGCTGCAAGGGACCTCATTTACCTTCTCCTACTCCATATGTGTTGAACTGGGTGTCTGACATTCTTTGTCCTTCCCGTTCCCCTCCTCTTCCTTCCTCCTGGACACAAAGTTCTCTCTTTGTTTAGGCTGATGGTCATCTTTTGTTCAGGTCAATGGCTCCTGACCCAGGTTCTCTCCACCTTCTTTTCAAGACAGTCCTTCCCCTCTCAAATACAGATTCGCAGAGGTATTTCTCTATTGCTAATTAGCTCAGCCTGGGCTGGAGGCAGGTATGCCTTGGAGCCAGGGGAGCTTCACAAAGCTTCTCACAGGGTAGCCCCTTCCCCCACCACCAAAAACAACCCCAACATAAACCCAACACAAACCCAACACAGAGGATTTTTCACATTTCTTAGTGTTTATTTTAAACTACTAATTTATTTTTAACAAAACCTGTTTAAGAAATCTCTCAGACATTTGAAGAACTTCTCTACAAATTTCAAGTTATAGACGAAAGTAGCTTCAGGGTTTTTTTTAGTTCCTTTTCAAACATCAATTGGGTTTTCTAAGTATATCAAAATGTTCATCATTCTGCCTGAAGTTTTCCTTTGTATTTCCAATTCCCCTGGGTTTTGGGAGCAGGGGGCATGGAGGGAAATACAGAAAAAGATAAAGAAAACATGACTTGGATTTTTGTATCACATAGTAGGGTAGAAGTACTATTATTTGTGGAGACCACCATAGCACTTCTGGGTGGTTGATCTGTTATAACCTCAGGTCAATTTTTTGTGGGTCGGAGGTGGGTCAGAAGTTTGTTATTTAAACATAATATTAAAAATGAGAAAGGGAGAGGAATTACTCTCTCATTTGCTTGGAGATTGTGAGACAACTGAGGAAATTAAAATAGCAAATACGTTTTTACTGGTGCTAAATCTATCAGCTATATAGCAGGTATTTCCTGTGGTGTGGATCAGTTTGCTCTAAAGGAAGTGATCAGAGTGGAAGATCAGAGGGGCAAGGCAGAGCGAAGTCAATATTGTTCCAAGATCTATGGCAGCCTGGATTCACTTAAAAAAGGAAATTGCAGTTCTTCTCTACTAGCTGCATTCATCTTCACTTACAACAAAGTTGTGTTAGTATTAGAACTGGAACATACTGGATCCAGAAGCAGCAAGAATGCTCGATCTCTGTGTTGGCAAATATGTGACTTGAGACAGAGAATTTATTTATTTATTTATTTTTAGCAAGTTTAACAGCTTCTAAATTATCATGATTTGTATAAAATGTTCATTTGTACATTTCCTCCCAGACATGGAGGCTGAGACATAAGCACTCACTGGTTTTCCCACCACCCACCTCATCAGTAGTGTTACGACAACAATCAGGGAGAGACTGGTCATGTCAAATGGCACAAGTTTTACCATCTGCTAACTTTGCGTGGAGCAAAGTTTTTTATGCTGTGTATGGATACCCTAAGCTTTCCAGAAATTGGCACTGTGATTCTCCTACCTTTTTCAGGCACCTTGCTCTTAGAAAATAATTGTTTTGCTTGGGTTTTCCACGGGTAGAAGCATGAACAGTCCTCATTGCCCAAGGAAAACCAGAGGATGTATAGCACAAGGCAAGATTTTCTTTTTCAGTCCTGGTGAACTAATCTTTTGTTTCCTTGGATTCATGGGCCTGTGCAAACCGCGTGAAGTTCAACAAGACCAAGTGCAAGGTACTACACCTAGGCTGGGGCAATCCCAAGCACAAATACAGGCTGGGTGGAGAATGGATTGAGATTGTCTGTGAGGAGAAGGACTTGGGGATGTTGGCTGATGAGAAGCTCAACATGAGCCAGCAATGTGTGCTTGCAGCCCAGAAGGTCAACAACCACATCCTGGGCTGCATCAAAAGAAGTATGGCCAGCAGGTCAAGGGAGGTGATTCTGCCCCTTTACTCCACTCTCTTGAGACCCTACCTGGAGTACTGCATCTGGATCTGGGGCCCCCAATATAAGAGGGACATGGTCCTTTTGGAGAGACTCCAGAGGGGGCCACAAGGATGATCAGAGAGATGGAGCACCTCTCTTACGAGGACAGACTGAGAAAGTTGAGGCTGTGCAGCTTGGAGAAGATAAGGATGTGGGGACACCTTACATCACTCATCCAATACTTTAAGAGGGCCTACAAGAAAGCTGGAGAGAGACATTTTACAAGGCCTTGTAGTGATAGGACAAGGTGTAAAGTTTTAAACTGGAAGAAGGTAGGTTTAGATTAGATATTAGGAAGAAATTCTTTACCGTGAGTGTAGCGAGACACTGGAACAGGTTGCCCAGAGAAGTTGTGGATGCCCCCTCCCTGGAAGTGTTCAAGGTCAGATTGGATGAGGCTTTAAGCAACCCAATCTAGTGGAAGATATCCCTGCCTATAGCAGCAGGATTTGGAACTAGATGATTCTATGATTCCATGATTCTAAGATTTGGCTTTCAAATTCTTAAAGTAACTCTTAGAAAGCTCTGTCCAGAATTTGTATAAAATCCCACTTCCCCTTTTTGTGTTTTTTTTTCAAAAGCACATTCTGTGGTGATAGAAATGCTAGCATTGAGGGTGATTAAAATCCTTTGTTTTCCATAGGTGGGACTAGTACTGCAAAATACTTTGTAAGGGTGGAGAAAAATGTTATGAGATACATCAGACTCTGTGGGATTTTTATTATTAATCATTATTAATTTTTGTTATAAGTGGTCATATTTTAATTCCAGCTCTAAAAGGAGACAGTTTTCACAATTTGCTCTGTAATTCCTAGTCAAGTGACCTGAAAGTGCTATGTTAATGCTTCTTAATCCTTTCCTATCAAATCTCTACCAACTTGAAATAAAAAATTATTGTTTAAAATGCATTATAAGAGACTTAGCATGTTCAGCTGCTCTGCAAACTAACTTTGAAAACATTAGCATATGATAAATTGTACCTTCTCTTATTCAAGATTTAGCCAAGTTCCTGCTTACCTACATGAGGTGGCGAACTCATCATCTGATACCTGGCATAACTGCAGATGGAGGACATTAGAGTCTTCCTGGCAAACAGCTGAGCAAGCAGAACATAGGAATTATTAAAGAAATGTTGACTGGAAGGAACACATATTATAAAAACATGGCAGGCATTTTATCTCATTTCCTTTTCTGGTTGCAAGCTGTCCAGTAGTTACAGCTACCATGTTTTTCATCCAGGTTTAAATGTGTGTCCTGGTTTTTAGTTGAAACAGAGCTGGGTTTCTTTTTCAGTAGTTAGAATAGTGCTGCATTTTGCTTTTCAGCCTGGGACTTGTTATGAGAGAAATGCTGATAACATACCAGAGTTTGCATTTTTGTCGCTGGAAGTGAAGGACTTTGTGTTCTGTTAGTCTACAAGTGCAAGATTTAAGGGGCCGAGGAATATTTAAATTAATAAGCTAAATTGATGGTAGATATGCCAATGGGGTATTCCATATCATATCACGTCATGTCCAGTATATTAGTGAGGGTCTCTTCCTTTTTTAGCTCTCTCTGGCTTTTGCTTGTGCTCTCACTCTTCCGGGATTGCGGTTTTGGTTCAGGATAGTCGCTCGTCTAGGATGGTTGCCTGGGAACGGGTTGGGCTTGGTCAGTTGGTGGTGAGCAGTTGCACTGTGTATCACTCATTTGTGTATTTTGTTACTGTTATCATTATCACTACTATTTTAATATCAGTATTATTTTAAGTTTTCTTTTATTTCTATTATTAAACTGTTCTTATCTCAACCTACAAGCCTCCTTATCCTTGCCCCCAATCCTCTCCCCTATCCCCTGGGGGTGGGGAGGAAATGGGCAAACAGCTGTGTTGACTGCTAGCCAAGGCCTAGCCCAGTGAAACTGTCACAATGTGAAAAGATAAGATAGGATGGGAAGGAAGAGGGGGAAGAGTGTTTCTCCCACCATTGCTCTAATGCTATTCAGCTCTCTCTGTAAAAAAAGTTATCGGATATATATGACAGTTTTAGGATAAGTAAGTCACTTGGATTCAGGGGCGTTTCTGTTCCATGAGATCTTTATTATCATTACCGACTGGAAGTCAGATGAAGAAACTGTATTTTGATGGCAGTCACCCACACTGGTTCCTTGTTTCCTCAGAAAGAGTGAGTTACATGAGGTTTACCTACTGATTCACAAAGACTTTACAAGTTTATGTTCTTTTTTCTCTGTTCCCAAGTATAACCAGACTATTACCATGTTGGAAGCTGGAGACGCTTGGGGAAGCAAGCAGCAGAGACATTTTTGACAGTGAACCAAGTCTTCCTAGTGTCCATCTGCACAGAATAGAAAGAAACTCCATTTCACTAAGCCCAAGCATTAGAACAGTAAAACACATACATAAAGAATTAAAATACAGTTAATGTTTAGCAGTTTTCCCATGGTATATCCTTCCCCTTCTTACATTCAAAATTGTGCATAGGTATCCATTGCTTGATGAAATTGTCTATCACCAGAATTTTAAATTATGAGCTTTTGAACTGATACACTGCAAACTTAAAGTTTTACAGTATTTATTGAACATTTTATCTTCTTTACTTCTTGGACTTTTGTTTCAAATATTTGGCAAGTATTTCTGTATGATGATAGATGCTATGGAACTGAGGCCAAGATGTAAGGAACAATGATAGCTGACGTACTGTATGGGTGATTATTCCTAATTATATTCTCATCACATCAGTTTTGATTTAGGACCTCGTTAAATATTAATCTGAATGAATTTGCTCTTAAGTTTCTACCTAGTTTAAGTAATAAGTGGACCTCATTTTTCTTTATGTGTTTAAATTAGCTGATATGCATTTATCTATGCAAATAAATTTCATTGCAAATGGATGTTTTGTGAAATCCTATGAGCAAGTATTAAAAGCAGCATTAGGATCCTAAAGAGGCTGTGGCAATCTTAATTAGTTTTATAGACTGAATCCAATTATTCTTTATTGGAAGCCATGCTGTGTAATTCCAGTGCTTGCTCTTGGTAAAGAGTCTACTTCACTATTGCAAAAGAGAAAACGTTTTTAAGAGGTTATCAAAATATTCTTTATGGAACTGGAGAACTGTTTGCATGAACATGATGCCTATCATTTTTACAAAAGGCCAGGGACCTCCACAACTAAAACCATAAATTATTACTGTTTGAAAAGAAGATCCAGGGGTATAACACTGAGGACAGTCATGCCCTGTATTCCATGCAGACCAACCCACAGCAGCAGTAATGCACAGTCTCCAGTGGCTCATCTTTTTGGCTACTCAACCAGTGTTTCCTCAGCACTTGAGACCTACCGCCCACCAGATGATCTCCCACTCAGGAGGCTGCCTGATGACCAGCAGTATGGGCTGATGCACAGATCTCCAAAGCCAGCAGCACAGGCCACTGCTCTTGGATGTAAAACATGCTGAGGGTAGGAAGAGGTGAGGATTATTATTAACTCCTGTCATCTGTTGACTAGCAAAACCAGTGGTTTACACAAATGTTTGGAATTCTAATGAAGAAGGTATGATTGCATGTAATTTAACAGAGACCTGATCAGCCTTGTTGTCCCTGGGTAGTGAGAATTCAAGCTTTTGCTATTCAAATACTAATTAAAAAAAAGTCTTCCTCTAATTCAAGTTGTTATAATTTCACTATATCTCTTTCCAAGGCTGAATGTCTTAACATTTAATTACTGTTAACAAGACCTTTATGGGCAGAATAGAAAATTTCATGTACTGTAATAGCATTAGCATATTAAATGTAATTGTCAGGTGGCCCTCTTAGGATTACTGCTCCTGATTGAAGCCTATTCAGCTTTTTCTTCATTGTCATTTAAACTTCATTAAGTATAGAAATCCATTCCTTTTACTCTTTTCCATAGCGGACTTGCAGTCGAAGTTGTGTAAACAGATAATTCATTTTGTTTGATCGATAAAAATTTGATCTGATTGCATTCTGATTTGGAATGGTCTGAAAGGCAAGTTATTTTTTTCAAAGTCAAAATAACCATAGAAACAATTGTTCTGTGTATAAGTAAATAAATTAGAAACTATTATATCTTTTTTTTCCCTTTCAAGGTATTCATATTTAGATAAAATTGCCCTTAAGTGGCCGGAGTTTAATATTGCTTCAAATTTCTAATAATCTGCTTGTGTTTTGGAAGAGGAACCCTGTTTATTATAAGGAAGCGAATTTTTAAAAAGTCATTCTGAAGGTCATAAAGCATGACCAAAGTTGATCTACAGTATCAAGGCTCCTGTTACTAAGTGAACATGCTTCAGCCTTCCAGGAATAGTAGTAGTGAATTTCATGATTTCTCTGGTTAAAATAGCAAAAATAGAATAAGAAGTTGTTTTCTTAAAAAGAGTGTGTAATATTCCCCATGCTGCAGTGCTGTCAAAAAGCTTCTGACACTTGGAAGGAGAGAACAAAACATTGATAACACCAGCCTTCATAACAAGAGGTTACTTTTCAGTTGTTCTGCCACTAATTAAGATTAATATCTGAACATTATTTTTCATTGTTTTAATTGGCAGTTCTGCTAAGATTAGAACAAAAAGCAGGTGATATTGCCATGCATAGCTGCTTTGCTATTATTTTTCCTAGTCTCATTTACTTTGTCAAACAATAATGTGTAAGTTCCCTTGGCCTTGTAAAACAAGCATAGCAACTCACATTTTCAAGTGGCACAACACATGCTGGTTTAGAGCAATTAAATATAAATAACTTTTTTATATCTGATTTGATTTGCACAGTTCATGATGATTCTTAAGGAAGCAATGAATGCTTTGTTTCCAGGATATGGCAGCTTTGGAGCACAAGGTCATGTTTGTGTCCGGGAAGCATTCATATGGGGCAGTGATGAGGTACCAGCCTGCAAAAGCATTGTGTGCACAGACAAAAGGTCTTGGCTTTGGTGTCACAAAAAGAAAGCCCAAACTGGTGCAACACATGCTATAACTTGAAAAAATAAAGCTTCCCTTTTTCCCCTCAGTCTTAAGGATATGTTACTTAAGTTATTTTATTTGCGAGCTTCCCATGTGGTCACGGACCTCTTCAGGCTCAGCTGCTGGCTCTGGCATAGGGACATCGATGGGCTGCAGATAGTCCTCGGGTCCAGCGCACCTCCTTACACACCGGCTCTGGGGGTCCACCCCTGCTCTAGCATTGAGCGATTCTGGGGTCTCAATTTCAGACACACCTGCCCTCAGGCACAGCTTTTCTGCTCTGGCGTGGAGTCCTCCATGGCC
>NW_010329618.1:0-55533 GCF_000700745.2 Antrostomus carolinensis
CAGGTGGGGCCTTATGAGAGTGGAGTAGAGACGGAGAATCATCTTCCTTGACCTGCTGACCACACTTCTCTTGATGCGACCCAAAACACAGTTGGCCTTCTGGGCTTCAAGCACACATTGCCAGCTCATGTCCAGCTTTTCATCCACCAGTACACTCAAGTCCTTCCCCACAGGGTTGTTCTCCGTGCCTTCATCCCCCAGCCTGTATTGATATATTAACATGTGGAAAGTATAAGCAGGTCCATAATGTGTTTATCATTAAGAATATTTATTATCTTAACACTGATACAAGTCTTAACACACAAATAGTTTTAGTGAAATTTGTGTGCCTACCTGTGGATGTACAGATGAATGGTAATTTTATTGATCTTCCAGAGTGGGATCTCAATTTTTACACTTTCTGATTTCTACTTACCCACAGCCTACCCGTAATTGTATGAGCTGAAACACATAGGAAAGAAAAGTCAAGCAAAATGTTAATTCTTTGGAAAAAATAAACATTCCAGGATGCACAGATACATCAAAACCAGGACTGCTGTTAAATTTAATGATGCAAGAAATCAATGGCCCAGTAAAGTGAGATTCAAAGCAGCACAGTGATATTTACCTGGCAATATATGGTAACACAAAAAAACCCCCTACACCAGTAGCTGTTTTCATAACTGGCACATCAGTCATAAAATCTAAGTAACATTTATATAAGCATGTTCTAGAAGCAACCATCTTACCTTAGATCATGCAGCAATTCTTAGGATGTGATAATGAAAAGTCCCTTGAGGTTTTTTTCAAGATGAGATTTGTTAAGCCATGTCCTGGACAAATGTCACTACACCTGGGACTATAATAAGAATATATTTTCTGCTGGTATTCAAGTGATTCCAAAAACAAATTTTCATTTGATTATGTTCATGATCATTGCATGTTCAGTTAATCCAAACATCAAGCACTAGAGCTTCAGCTCAACTAGATTCACCATTTTAGAAATCCACTTTAAAGGTATAATGACCAAAATTTACTGAATTTCTGTTCTGGAACATGTACTTTCCTTAAATGTTTCAGGATAAACTCTGTCCTGCTCAGTTCCCTCAGGACTAGTGGATGCATTTCATCAGGTCCCATGGACTTGTGCACCTTCAGGTTCCTTAGGTGATACCGAACCTGATCTTCTCCTACAATGAGCGTTGAGTTTTAGTCCTAACAAATTTTGTAACGTACTTTATCTCGGCAGTTAGGAGTAATGCTTGTTGCTTAGTATTTTCATAGTAACTACCGTCACAAGGATCAAATTGAATAAGTACCTGTGAAATTAATATTATTTTTGATTCATTTAATTTGTTTTTATATACTGCTTTGCATGCTTTCAGTAAATCATTTGCTCTTCTCTCAGTAAATCATTTGCTCTTCTCTCAGTAAATCAGTTCTCAGTTATGACAAATTGATGTCTGGCTAACTACAAGATTGTACTATAAGTGACCTATCTATCACCTTTTTAAGCCTAAATTTCACATAATTTAAAAATAGGAGATGGAGTAGGATGACTAAAAGATACACAGCACCAGGATTTCATGTTTGTCAGAGTGCTTCTTCAACAAGAATCTGTATTTTAGGGAAACCAAATTAAATCTCTATATATCTCATTTGTAAACAGAAAGTATTTGCTCTCAAACAATGAAATGTGGATTGCCAGAAGCAGACATCAGGATGTTATTGAAAAATTCCCAGCAGAGTTAAAGTTTCACTCAGAGGCTTACTCCTCAAAGCAGTCTCTGCAATTCCAGGAATAGATCTGCTTGTGGCAAGCTCGAGAAAGTTAAATAGTTTCTGAAGTTCCATTTAAAATATAAACAAAATGTTAAAAAAAAAAAAAAGAAAAAAAGAAAAAAAAAAGAAAAAAAAAAAAGAAAAATCAGACAAGCAAAACAAATATAAGGAATTGTCAAGAAGTGTCCCTACTAGCTGTTGAAGTACATTTTCAGAATTGTATGAAGTACAACAAATTGAAGGAAATCACTCTTTTCTAATTCAATTCAGTTCCTGTCAAATACTTTGAAATAGTAGTAAACCGTATTACCAAGAGTGAAAGAAAACCTCCTTTCATCACAGAAGATAATAATTCCCCTATGATATGAGAGGAATTACAATAAATTTGCTTGGACATCATAATATAGTCAATTATATTAAAAACTATTCATGCTAGATGCTGTGGTCTGCCTAATTTTTTCAACAGGTGAATAAAAGAAGAGATGGAAGTGTCCTCTCAAAACTAGCTTAAAGCTGAAGCTGAAGTAATTTCTGCAGTTACTCAGTATGATACAAGTACCTCTTAGAAAGAAATGTAAAGTTCTGCTCAATATAGGTCACTGACTTATCTTGAGAAAGTTTAGCCTGTTTTGGTTGTATTTTATTTTAAGTTGTAACTCACACTGAAATATTACATATCAGAGACTTAAGAAAGATATTAGTAACTCCTGTCAGTAAGAAATACCTACGGATGAAGAACTGTTTGTCAAAAAATACCTAACAATCAGATGGATTTTAAAAAAATTAGAACTTCAAATCCCTTGAACACCAATCAGATCTAAAGACCTTAACTGGTGCATCAATTATCTTATAAAATATAGGCTTTCCTCTATTATGGTTTCAAATCCTATACCTCAAACAAAAGGTTCATATAGGACAATTATTTGCCCCATATTTTGTCTACCTTGGTACTTGTTTTATTAAATCATAGTATTGTTCAAGTTGGAAGGGGTCTCTGGAGACAGCAGGAACAAGTCCTGAATAAGGTTGCGTTGCTCGTTAGGAAAGGGAAGAGATGTTCCCTTTGTTCCATGTGGGTCACCTTTACATCTAACCCATAGGAAAAAATGATTAGAGAATTTGTTTTAAATGTTATCCCTCTAAGTACTTAAAGTTTCCGGGCTATGGAAAGACATTTTCCTGCATTTAGAATTTACAACTGCCTTTTGCAGGCATCAAAGATTTAAGGTATAATTTGTAGCAGACAGGAAGAGAAAGTCTTTTGGTGCACTCAGGAATAATCCAAGCTCCACTATCTCATCAGTTTTAGGTGTCCAGCTGGAATAACCTATGCTACAAAGCTATAGGGCTTTCTGAGTTGAGGCTTGCTCATTGAGTACCTGAAAATAATTCCAGTTTAATAAAGTAAATATTCAACCAGCTAGAGGAAATGAGCAAACATGATTCTGTAGCATAGCAGCTACCACAGGATAAAGAAAATGTAGTTCTAATAAATTCAAAAACATTTTAGACTAAGAAATAATGGGACAGCAGAAATGAAAACTAATTGTCCTTCCACTCTGAGTGAATGTTATAACCTCTAGGTACTATGCAGTCTTACTTCCTCTCTGACTGAACAGGTGATGCAAGGATTTATTTCAAAATGGAGTAGCTCGAGTGAGGCTCTAAAATACCCAGCCAATGCATATTTTGTGAATCACAGGTGTGGAAAATCACGTGGATAATGAGTACCTACCAGATCAGTGTTCTCAGGATGTATGTGGCTTTGCTTATTCACTCCTGCAGCATTTGTAGCCATCTTCAGTGTGTGATCAAAGAAATAGATCAATAATATAGACAAAATTAATAATATAGATTACCTTTCAACAATAATTATGCAAGATAATTTCTAACTTATTAGTTATAGCTAGAACTGGGAATCATAGATATAGCCTCTGTTTCCAGCTCTGTTGGATTGTTTATTGACTATGCAATAACCGACTGCTTTTTTAAAACATTATTAACAGTCAAAAGAACAAAATTTGAAGTACCTGTTTAGTAAATTTCCGGCTGAGTGTATATCCTAATTTTTAGCTGAGTCAGAGCTACGGGTTTTTTTTTTTTTATCAGCTAGAAAAGCCCTGTATTTTGGTTTGAGCATTGGATTTGTTATGAGAAAAATGTTGCTAACATACCAATGTTTTTATTTTGTTGCTGGAAGTGAAGGACTTTGTGTTTTGTTACTCTACAAGTGCAAGATCTAAGGGGAGCAAGAAATATTTAAATTAATAAGCTAAATTGACATTTAGATATGCCAATGGAATATTCCATATCATATCACGTCATGTCCAGCATATTATTGAGGCTGTCTTCCTCTTTTGGCTCTCTCTGGCTTTTGCTCGGGCTCTCGCTCTTCAGGGATTGTGGTTTCAGGATTGTCTCTCCTCTGGGATCGTTATCTGGGAATGAGCCTGGCTTGGTCAGCGGGTTGTGAGCAATTGCACTGTGTATCACTCATTTGATATTTTACTACTATTGTTGTTATAGTCATTATTTTAATATCAGTATTATTTTAAGTTTTCTTTTATTTCAATTATTAAATTGTTATTATCTCAACCTATGAGTCTCCTTACCCTTGCCCACCAATTTTCCCCCTATCCCCTGGTGGGCGGGAGGTAGTGAGTGAATGGCTGTATTTGGCTGCTAGCCAAGTGTTAGTCAAGTGAAAACACCACAGTATACAATTATTATTTATGGAGTTCCTATAGTTTTGGATAGTATTCTATTTCATTGCAAAATTATCAAGGAGCATATGTGGATTTCATTTAGAACCATAATGGCTGGTGCAAAGCAATTCTCACAAAAAACTGTGGAGGTTCTAGAAGCTCAGTAAGAAACAACAGAAGATTTTGACACCATGTGAAGTTGAAAACACTTTGATGTGCTTGAATCAAAGCACCATAGAGATTTGTCTGTTGAAATAGTAAAGAATTAGTAGTATGAGTAAAATAGTAAAATAATTTTGCTATTTCACTATATCTGCAGACTGGAGAACAAATCACTATAACCTAATAATCTTATATATTTGAAACATTTAAAATATTGGGATTTTTTTTTAAATACATTAAAGCATACATTCTGAGAACAATGACAGATAGTGAGAGGTTCTAATTTAAACTCCATAGTAAAAAAGTCATTGCACATCAAAAAATGTTTTTATTTTTGTGAATTATTATTTCAGGTTATTTCCTGTCTCTAGGTATTAAAAAAGAGCCTGTTTCACTATGGTCTGTACTAACTAGAACATAAATTTTTCTTTATCTACAGAAAGTATAATACAAGTTAATGCCAGAAAAGTCAGTCGATTATGACAGATGTACAATCTTTGAAACAAAGGAGCCTTTGCTTCTTTAACTTCACAGTATCAATAAGAATATGGTACACTAATACCTTATTCTATACTTGATTTTATGAGTTTCACATATAAATGTGTCTGTAAATTATCAGATGGAAAACTCAGTACTTCTCTCAAAAAAAGCAACATGGTAATTACATGATTTTGTATTATTGTGTTCCTAACTACCCCATACTGTATTTAATTTTAAAATATCACCTACCACTTGAGACAAAGTAAGCTGCTTGGGACAAAGAGTTTCTAGGTAACCCCCACAAAAGGGCTAGCATTATTGTACTGTGAATTACAGCCTATAAATATGAAATTTCAAGAGCTGTGAGAAACTAAGCATGTAACATCCTTAAAATTCTCATTTTCTTAGATCTCTCGGACATCTCAGATCTAGACATTAGAGCAATTCAAACAAATATGAGTCATTTTAGTACACTGGTTAAGCTATTGCACTACCTCAAAATAGAAATGTGTTATTAAAAGACAAATGAAATTAATTCTAGACTCAATCAGTTCTCCTTACTTGTTTCATTGTACTCTTAATTAAAAAAAAAAAAAAGTCAAGAACATCTTGCTTGACTCTGCTTCTTTGAAGACTACTATGGAACTAATACGAACAGCTTTTTATCTAACTTTTTTAATGTATCCATGGTAACAAAAATAATATCTACAAGCATGGAGTTTACTTGAAGGTATTTCCTGTGATTTTGACCCTAAAAGACTCTCCACAATGTCAGAAGCCAATCATTACATATCATTTATTTTTTACAGCTTGTGATTTTGTAGTAAGTTCAAAGGGCAATCTATTGCTACAGCCTTAACTAGTATAACTGAGTCTGGTGGTGATGAATTCTGTATTATTTGAAGCTGAATACTTCAGCTACTGTTAACTGATCTTTGTAAGCAATTTTTGTCTCATATGGAAATAGTTCTGTGACTTTTTTTTCCTCTTGATTTTCAGGCTAATACATAGACATGGCACATTTTTAATGTTCTTTCAGTATATATTCCCTCTCACATAACACCAAAAGCAAGCAACTTCACAGGTTATCTACGATATATTATTTTTTTTCTTTTGTCCATTTCCACAAGAAAAGAAAATACATAAAAGATTTTTTTATTATTTTATGAAGCAAGTGATGCATAATCAAATGAATTATTCCCAAAATACAAACTCATATTTTTCTTCCTTCCTTCCTCTCTTTCTTTTCTTTCTTTCTTTCTTTCTTTCTTTCTTTCTTTCTTTCTTTCTTTCTTTCTTTCTTTCTTTCTTTCTTTCTTTCTCTCTCTTTCTCTCTTTCTCTCTTTCTCTCTTTCTCTCTTTCTCTCTTTCTCTCTCTCTTTCTCTCTTTCTCTCTTTCTTTCCTCAGAAACTTTAAATTATATGTTTTTAATATGATTGTGTTCTTTGAGAAACTAACTTTCTTGGCAACTTTGACCTATAATATACAATGATTTCATAAAAGATTATTATGAATTATTAAGAATTAAGGCTCTGGTAGATCAATGACAAACTAATCATCATTATTCATTTTGTATTGTTTTACCCATAATCTGACTTTCAGTTCACCAACATTTTGTTCCATAAAACGCTTTAAAAGCTCATTCTTCCCATTTATTAATATGTCAGCTCAAAATTTAATGTACTTTGAAAAAAAAAAATATTAGCTGCAGTAGTGCCTTACCCATTCCATGCTTACTAAAAAAAAACCTGTCTGACTCGTTTGGGGCAGACTCAGCACTCTTGTCATGAGCTAAGCTAGCTGTTTTCATGCAGTATATCTGCTATGTAGAAATTGTTAGAGATGGAAAACACTATGGCCATTCAGAGGAACACAGACCAGCTCACCTCAGCTCAGCCAATCTCAGGCTGCAGTTGTTAAGAGAGTCTAGGAATAAGCATGGGTTGTGGTTAGGTATACGGAATTGAAATTAGAATAGTGTTATAAGTATGAAACACTGGCTTCTGTAATTGCAGTTGTGGTACACTGGGGTATCAGGACTGTGCATATGTGTGCACTCTGTGCTCTCAGTCACCAGTTTCTTGGTGGTCCAGCAACTACCTCATTAGTCTTTGATGAGATGAGACAATGGACCAACCTGAGACCAAGTGGTTGACTGAATGCCATAACTACCTTTGTAATGAAGTATTTGTCTAATCCTTGCAAGAACTCTCCAGGTGGGAGTCTCAAGTCCGAGATTCCCCTGTGCAGCTCCTGCTATTCACAGGTCACTTGATAAGTACTCTTTGCATGTGTCTGTGATCTGGTTAATATCCTAGGTGAGATATCTGGACATCTCATTGACTCTTCCATTCAGATTTTGCTATAGAATTTACCAAGCATTATTCAGAAAAAATTAAGGAGGATCAGTTCCTGTAGAATCAGGAATGATTACTAGGATTGCAAGACCGTGGGATATTTAGTGGAGGAAGCAAAAGTGGAGGAAGGAAGGAATCTAGATTATTTGGGGAGGAACAAACATAAGAAAACAGAGATAAGGAGCTAAAAATGGTGGTTGATACATTTGACTGGCCATGTCCTGTGTTTGATTTTTGCAGTCTGTCCTGTCTTCTTATTAAACTCTATTTCTGATTATTTTCCCTGGGTGAGGGACTCTCTGATGTGTGTGTGTAAGGGGTTCTGAGTTCCAGAAGTGGGACCTCAAGTCACAGGAGCTCACATGCCTGTGGTGCAGAACCTGGAGCGAGTGCAGGTGTGCAAGGGAGTATGGTAGTTGATAGTGAGGATCAAACTGCACTGACTGGTGTGTAGGTGAAATGGCTTGGGAACTGGGGAAGCATGTGGGTGAGAGGGACTCTCGAAGAGCTGCTTGCTGTATGGACTAGGAGAGTCCCAGCTAGCTGCTGGAGAGACCATAGGCAGGCATCAGCTGGAACACCTTTGTGTGTATGTATGTGTATGGAAAACAACTGGGGAGAGCAATGAACCAGAGCTGGTTACTATATGGGCTGTGTGTCTGAGTGTGTGTGTGTGTGTGATTGTTAGATAGATAGATAGATAGATAGGTAGATAGATAGATAGATAGATAGATAGATAGATAGATAGATAGATATCTGGTGGCCACTGACAGGACACAAGGAAATGGAATAAAACTGTGTCAAGGGTAGTTCAGATTGGACATTAGGAAAAGGCTCTTCATTGAGAGGGTGGTGGGTCACTGGAACAGGCTCCCAGAGAAGTGGTCATGGCACCAAGCCTATCAGAGCTCAAGGAGCATATGGACAACACTTTTAGTAATATGGCTTAGTTTTATGTATTCCTGCGAAGATCAAGGAGTTGGTCTCAATGATCCTTCTGGGTCCTTTTCAACTTGAAATATTCTATGATTCTATGATATATACAACATATATATATATATATATATATGAGTATATAAATATCCTAATATGAGTATTACCTTATGTAAAAGTTGCCAAAAAAAATATTTTTTAATCAAAATGCTCTTTGTGACTGTGGCTAAGTGATGCTAATGCTGCAGCATGGCATTTGCATAATCAGAAGAAATTATTCTTCTCTAACCCTTTTATAATTTTTACTAAGAAGAAGTAGGTAAAGAGGATTGGAAGGGACCTTAAAGATCATCTAGTTCCAATCCAAGAGAAAGAGAATGTAAATACCTTTTTTCATTTGGGTTCTGAGTTGCAAAAAATCCTTTCTCTTATTTTGGACCATTATATGTCATTTATGTATGAATATGTAACTCAAAAATTCAAAATCCAAAGTGAAACTTGTTAAAAAGTTTTTCTGAAAGAGTTCTGAAAGCATTCTGAAAAATGCTTGGCATTTTTCTAGATAACTGTTCTTCTGTTGTGTCAGACTACTTGCAGCAAATGTCATTATCCTGGGTATGTTAGTAATCACACATTTCAAAACAAAATTCTCTCTGCTGTTTACAAGAAAATGGTGTCTTTAACCTTTGTACATGTAAAGCATTGAATATTTTGAGAGTCAAGTACTTCTTTCTGTTTTGTGTGCTAAAACCTCATTTATGAAGCCTAAGGGTCCACGTTATGTTCTCACCTCTGCCTTTTTCTACCAAACGATTTAATATCTTTCTCCTTTGCAAAGCCTATCATAAATGAATTATTAAACCAGAACTGGTGCTGAAATTTTCACCAGGCTTTGCAGCTTAATTCACTGTAGATCTGTTTTATGGACTTGGTAGCTTTTCATCTACCTTTATGTGTTTAGGGAACTTAGAAATCACTTTGTCTTTCTAAAACTTTCTTCATAAAAATATATGTTTATGAAGCAAAAATCAGGACCCTTCCCCCCAAAAAAAACCTAAACCCAAACAAACATAGACATATGAAGTTGTTAGAAGCCAAAGAAATTATTAAATAAAACCAACAACAAAAAATATAATGTTGTTTGAAATGCAATTTTCTTTCATATAAATGCTCCCAGAAAGACATAACAATGATAAATTTTTGATATATTTTCTGTTTCAAGACAAGTGGAAGATCAAATTTTACTATAGTCACACACTTTACTTCCAAAGTTCATTTCTTATCAACACAATTGTAACATTTTGTTTAAACTGTCAGTCACTAAGTTTTCTTGTTAGTGACAAATTCTGAGGTCAAAACTGTGACATGACCTTGTGGAAATTATACTATAAATAATTAATATCTAGTGTTACAAATTCTCTTGCAGAATAAAATAGAACACAAAGAAGGAGTACAAAAGAAAACAAAACAAAACAAAACAAAACAAAACAAATAAAGGTAAACTAGGAAACATATATAAAGTAGACACTTCTATCTTGCTTGACTAAGCTTTTATCTGGAGGTTTTAAATCATGTTCTAAAGTAGTTTAAATATGTATTTTGTGTTTCATCTAAATATAAGATTGTCAGCTGTGTATCCAAACATAAACCTACTGAAGTTTTGAAGTTTTTCCTACACTGCAGTCAAACAATTGTGCAGGTGCACAAATGTATTTTTTTACAAAAACACATAAGGGCTGGGAGGTGGGCAGAGGTGAAAGAGAGAGAGAGAGAAAATATTGAAGTGTCAAGTTCTTCAGAAATTTCCAACATGAAGTATAACATATTCATGTGTATTGCTAAAACTTTATTCACAGGAAAATAATAAAGCCATGTTCAGAGTATCCTAAAAATGGTAAAAAACCCCATCAAAATATTTGAAATGTGAATCCATATTTCATCGAAGAGATCTGACACATAATACAGGCAATAAGTTAAAAATAAGAAATTATAATGAATATTTATTTTGACAATAAAAATATTATGCACGTAAATGTGATAAAGGCAGGTATTTATTAGTGCTTCCTAAAAATCTTTTTTATGTAACTATGAATCCAGCTAAAGCATAAAAGTAATGTTTACAGCCAACAAATCAGATTTAATTTCCTACAGCTTTTATGGCTTTTGGGGTTTTATCTGTTTATATTTTTAAAATCAAATTATTATAGATGAAAAAGCAAATTGTATTACTTTAAATATCACATAATAAATGTACTGTATTTTAAAAAGGCTGCAGGGTAAATACAAATTCTCTAGTCGCACATTATAAGAAACTTGTTTTATTTTATTAGATCTTTTCTTCTTGCTACGAAAATTACCAAAATTGAAGGTTCAATTTAATTTATACATTAAATTAAATTCTGACATTTTGTTTGAATCATCAACATACCTGGAAGCTATCAGACAAGAGTTGTACATTCAAAAAGGCTACTATATCTTCTCCTCCACAACTAGTTGTGTTCAAATAATTTCATTCTCATGATCATTAAAGTTGATCTCTTCTCATGTTTAATCTGTAGCATCATGAAAATTGCAGTACTTAATTTTGTTTACTTTAATGTAAACATTGAATATGGTTTAAAACAATAATCTTGTTATAGAGAGAGGTGTAAATGTTTTTTACGTGCTTTTGCTAAGAAAGATTAGACAAAATAATACTTAAGGTCCCTTTCAACCGGGTACTCTATGATTCTATGATTAAATTCTTTCATTTCAAAGCCAGTTTGGATGAGGCTTTGAGCAACCTGGTCTAGTGGAAGGTGTCCCTGCTGATGGCAGGGGGGTTGGAACTAGATGATCTTTAAGGTCCCTTCCAACCCGAACCATTCTATGATTGTATGATTCTATGATTCCATAACTTCTCATTGGGCTCTATTGACTTGTACTGCTCATTACATGCAAAAGAAAGCACCAGTCTGAACCTTTATAAAGTTGCTACCCAATTTTTTATTTTTTTTATTTTTTTTCCCAAGAAAATCTGCAGTATTTTTTAAGTATTATTTCAACATAACTCTAGGGCTGTGTATTAAAGTGTTGTAGCTGGCATATGTAGCGATGCCTTAGAAAATGCTTGGACATCAGAGATTGCAAGACACAACAGAGATGATTGATGCCAAAATCTTTAGGGAAGCATGCCTGACAAGGGAGAAAAAGTTAAGGTTTGGGGCAGTGCGGGATCACTAACTACAAGGAAGATTCCTCAGTTCTTTACTTGTGTTAGTCATTTATTTGACCTTAAGCAATTCTGTTTTCCTCATTGTATTTTGGTGTGTTTAGTCTCATGGCAGAGGTAATTTCCAAAAGCAAGTCACAGTCTTCAACTCTATTAACGTGGTTTGGAGCCACTAAAAGATATATTAGAATTTTTTATTTTAAGAAGTTACTATAAGAGAAAAAATCTGTATTTAACACTTTATTTACTATAAGGAGTTGCTATCATAGAATTACCTATGCATTGCACAATACTTATTATTTATTTAAAAATAAAAAGTGGCAGAGTATGAGGGTGGCTTTTTTTGCAGCTTCCAACCTTAGTTAAAAGTGAGGATGTGACTACTATAATCTAGTTTCCGTTCCACTGTAAATACCTTCAAATAAGTATTTCTAGGTTGTATATGGATATACAATAAAGCCAGAAATATCTTAAAACCTTATTCCAGAAAAACAATTAATTTCACATATAGTCCTGTTGGATTCCATGAAAAGATTTAGGCATTTGAAGATAAATATATGATTTGGTGTTGAAGTGAATTAGTGTCTGATGAGTAGAAACAAATGGTTTGTAGACCAAAAGATGTGAATATGGTAAGAAATCTCCAGAAGCTATTTCCATTGAAATAAAGTTTTCCTAAGAACTATTTCCTTAAAATCAGTTACACAGAAGATGTACACTAGACAAAAAGCAAACCAAATCAAAAGACTGTTTTTACTTTCATTTCTTCATTTGACTTTCTGAAAGAGAAAATTAGTATTATTTATGAGTAAGAACTAATTAAATTAAGTAACCATGACATTTGTGTTAATGATACCAATTAACCAACAGTGAAAGAACATGTTAAGTAAAATACAGAGCAACTGTCTAAAATATTAATATGAGAATTCATACTTCATACTGCTGCTTTTTATTTAGAGCTGTGTTTTTTTTTCAGAGGTGAGCATTTCAAGGGTGAAATTCAGGACAGGATAGGAGAAAGCTTCTTGAAAGCTGTTCCTGTAAACAAGAGGAGTCTAATCTGAGTATTTCTGACTTTTATTTGGCATCACTGCTGATGTCTGCCTTCATATAACTTCTTAATCAAATCTTTCAGCAGTAGGAAGTCCTGGCTGAGTAAAAGTTTGTACACACACACACAGAAGCAGGCACAGTAGAATCTCAGACATTAGTTATTGCCAAGTAAACAACAGAAAAAACATTTATAGCAGTTCACCATCAAATCACACATTCCCATCATCAAACATTTAATGGAAATCTGTACTGAAATCACAATGTACTGTGGATTACAAATGAACTGGAAACTGCTGCCCACAGTAGTATGCACCATCAGTAATTTGCAGACCAATTAGACTGTAATAACCCAGAGAGATCTGTCTTGCTTTGTGTTATATGAAAGCAAAACAAGAATAAACTCTGCAGACCTATTTTCTCAAAAGGCAAAGGACAAAAAAAAAAGGTAGAAATAAAATGACTAGAGCCATAAAGAATTTATAAACAATGAAGGATTAGAACATATTTTTCAGTGTTTAAGTTACTCTAATATAAACTTTTTGGTCATTTAAGTTTCAAGTCAGGTAGAAATTATAGAATATGAACATTTATTCTAAGATTCAGATACGAGCATTTAGAAAAACCTGGGTATTCAGAAAAACAGTAGCCACCTGTTTAAGATGACTGGTGTAAAACTTTAACCTTGCCATAGTGTTGCTTAATTTCACATTTATTTACTGTAATAAATAAAAATTAGTTTGCTAGGAATCTTTGAGACATTAGAGAATATTTTAATTACAATTTTACTTCAATTACACTAGATGTTGATAATACCATTCATAATTTTAATGAAAAAAACATCCCCTAAATTAATGTGATAATACATATTATGGAGTAGTAAAAAAAACAGATTTATAGCTGGTGACCTTAAAATGGATGCTAACAAACAACTCGTCTATAATCTTCCACATAAAGGAATATGTATATTTTAAATCATCATGATAATATGATTAAGTAATCATTAATGAAAGTGTAATTATATCTTTAATGAAAAAGAAGGAAACAGACACAATTGCAGGTGCATGTAATTTCAGTTTATGGTTCAGATCTTGTAGCACTCTTTATTAAAATTCTCCTTTAGTATCTGTCGAAATTGACATAGCTTCACTGGAGTCATGTTGAAGTTGGTATTTTTATGTCAAACTCTAGGATTGCTACTAGAGTCATCTTAAGGGGAAAAAAAAGAACAAACAAATAAAAACAAACCCCAGAAAAAAAACAGTAATGTAATAGCAACAGAAAAGTATTCATAATAAAAACTAACAAAAGATGAGATTTTTTTTCTGCTTCTGTTTTTAAATAGCGCCTAAAAATAAACCTCCTTAAAAACGTTATTTGCCTGCCCAGGAAATAAGAGATGATGTAGATTGTCTACCGAATCATTCGAATAAAAAGTAAAAAAAGAGCTTAGTTTCATATTAGACTGCAAGCTTGATGCCATCAATGAATGCTGAGGGACAGCTATAATTCCCAGGAATAATCGTTTTTCTGTTAAATAGATTTCTTCTGAGCAAGTCATGCTGATGCATATACTGCAAAAGTTTGTAAGAAGCTGCACGGCAGCAGGAAAGGTGAAAATCTCTCCACGTGCCTTCTGGATATCTTGTGTCCATAGAAAACAGTGATATCTCAAAAGATCAGGGTACTTAATCTAACTTATGTCCTTACAAAGCCTTTCACCCAGTCTTTATAGGTTTTGGACATGTTTTGTTATTAGAAGAATTTATAGAAATCAATGATTGCTACTATAGTATAAGAATTAAATGCTTAAAATGAATAGCAATAGTATTATTATTTGGGGAAATAACTGTAATACTATTAATGCACTGTTTTTAGTAATGTTAATTCTGATAAATATGTTATATTATTTACACTATTTTTTTTTCACAGTAATTACTCCTAGAACAGTATCTTTTATTATTCTACTTGTAGCTTACATTGGATATAGCTAGACCGTTGCTTGAATAAAAAGATAAGAGTAAAAAACTGCTTTCAATTATCTTCTGCCCTTTTTTTTTTTTTTTTTTTAATGCCTTTTTTTCCCCAGAAGATTGAGTTTCTTGGCTGGATACTCCATTTTCTTCAGTTTCTCATAGTTTCTTATGAATAGACCTAAAGAATTGTAGTCTGACTTGCATGAGCCATGAGAGACTCATATTGATAATGTCTCAAAGACGTTTGATGTCCTTCCCATTCGTTTAGATATATTTCATGACCCCAGGATACATAACAACAAGACTTTCATGCATAATTATTTCCACAACAGGTCTTAATTGTCCCCTTACTCAGTATTAGAATGTCTTATTTTTAGATTGCTATAATTCCCAGCACAACAGATAAAGAACAAGATTCCCAGTATAGTGTGGCAGAAACTTTAAGATAACATCTATACAAGTAAATAGCCACATCTTATTTCCTACACAGAAAATATGAAATGTTCCCTGTGTACTATCTCTTCTTCTCTTTTTGCCAGCTAAACTTACATGGTTATGTTAATGTGTTGTAAATATAGGTAGCCTGTGAAAAAAATGACCAAATAATTTTGTTAACAAAAACCAAAGTTACTCAATGTTGGTAAAACAAGTGTAATACACATGGGGATTGCTTACACTGCAGTCCAGGACTTTAGTACTGTAAGTAAACATGTAGATCTACTGAAGACAAAGGAAGCCAAAGAAACTTGTATTCTGGTAGCACAGTTAGTACCTAATTCAGATAGGAAGTGGAGATTTCATCACTGTCTGAATGACTATTTCTCATCTCTAGCTCTCAAAGTTTCATTCCCAAATGTCCTTTAAACATTGATGAATCTAGTAGGAGTGTTTTAAGAAAGTGTATCACACCATGTGCTGTAACTGAGACAGACAAAGGAATATATAACCTTAAAATTTACAGGGGCTCTGAAGTGAATAAGAGCTTCAAGTATTTAGGTGTCATGAAGGTTTGATGACCATTTTTATGCTTGCTGGAAGAAACATGGGGATTCTTCAAGTATAAATTTACATATCTTTAAAGATAAAATAACAAATTCATACATTTTGTGGATCCTAGTAGTGCCCCAACCACTGAAATTTATTAATGTTGGCATTTAGGCAAACACCTAAATCCTTTTATGCTAACACTTTTGATGCTTGTGTGGTTGTGCAAAGAGCTAGAGTTGTTTCTTCACAAACATATCAATCAGGATCTGGTCCCTGTCAGGATTATTTTTCAAATCTGAAAGCCTTTTGATGCCATATTGACTCATGCAGAATACTACTTTGCTTTGCAAGCATTTCCATTAAAAACGGCAAGACTACTTGTTTTTTTAAAATTACATTTGATTCTTGGCTTGCAAATTGTCATGAACTGCTCAGCAAGACACATCACGGGAACTTTTATTACCTGACTATTCTTAAAAAGACCATTTTTGCATATTATACTGAATGAAATCTATGTCAGCTATAAAATCAAAGAAACATTTGTGTTGGAATGTGTCTCTAATAATAACAGTAATTGCATTTAACACTTACCTAGCAATTTTAATCTGAAAAGCACTTACTACCAGCTTACAGAACCTCAGCAAGGTAGGCAGCTATTCCACCTCCCTGTACAGGGATGCATTGTTGGTTGACAGATGATTGTTCACTGAGTAGAATGTAAAAGGGAAGGGAAGGGAAGGGAAGGGAAGGGAAGGGAAGGGAAGGGAAGGGAAGGGAAGGGAATTCAAAAAATAACAACAATAGTTTTATGAGTAAGGTAAAGTGTGACAGAATAATTCTGTTCCTTGAAACACACAGAAAGCTTAGCTTAATCAATAATGACTCATTAGACTCAGAGTCCTCTAAAATATTGCCACCATACAAAAAGTTTCTACCATCTTAAATATAAAAGTCAGATGGAAAATTGGGAAGGGAAGGGAAGGGAAGGGAATTCAGAAGTTTTAGAAAGAGAAAAAAAAATAACAACAATAGTTTTATGAGTAAGGTAAAGTGTGACAGAATAATTCTGTTCCTTGAAACACACAGAAAGCTTAGCTTAATCAATAATGACTCATTAGACTCAGAGTCCTCTAAAATATTGCCACCATACAAAAAGTTTCTACCATCTTAAATATAAAAGTCAGATGGAAAATTCTATCTTCAGAAGGTGTTCTGTTGAATCATTGTACATGGAGCATGAGAAAATTTCTCTCAATCTCTCTTCCCACTTGACAGACTTATGGGTTTTGCAAGTTCTCCAGTATTTCACTGTTACCACAAGGCAAAATATCTCTGCAGTATAGTATCCAAGATGCACCCTTCTGCTCCTTACAGCCTTGGCACTTAGAAGATTGTTGGCTGCTGTCTAGAGTAACACAACGGAGCTAGAATTTGTGTGGCTGTCTATTAAAGAATTTGATTTTCGCCATTATATCCGATTTCTGTAACTTACAACTTTTCTATAACTGCATTGACATTACCTGTCAGTTATAGGAGACCATCTTCTTGCAAAAACAATTGCATGATCTAAACACGTTATTTCCATTATCAGCCTAAATAGATTGGAGGTAGGAAATCAGTCAAATAAAGAACTATGGACTTATCTCTAAGATAAAAATAATGATAATAATAATAAAAACCCCACCTTTAATAATTAATTAGGACAGTTTAAAAGTGATCTTTCTTGAAGGAAGTGCATTACATGATAATAAGTTCTTAGTTGGTAGACCTAGATTTACATTTTTTCTGCATGACTTTTGCATTGAAAAGTGTTGATTTAATAGAAGAGGAACTTTACACCAATCAATATTTATAACATGCGATTTCTACGACTGCATATTTGGAGCATCTTGAAAAGATAACTGTTCTATATTGTAATTATATATTTGAATATAATCTGCCACTATGAAGAGAATATGATGTAATATCTTATAGTTCCTTCCACCTCTGCCTTTTCCTGCAAGTTCCATCTGAATCCCACTTCAATTTTGCTACCTTCTATTATTTTCTTTTTATTGCTCTGATCTCTGTATGCCTGTATTTCCTCACATTTTGCTGTGCATTGCTCTTTATCATACTCTTCTACTATCTTTACTTATTCTCATTTTATATGTGCTTCTCTGTCTTATTTTTTTGCTTATTGTACCCCATCTTTTCTCCCATAAATTTCTGTTTCAATCCCAGGTGCCTGTCATCTATTTGCTTCCTCTGTCTGCTGCAGGCAGATATCCTTTAACACTTTTAAGATTTCATTCTTCTCCCTCTAGTTTCTTTTTCCTTTTGCTTCTCACATCAGCATGTTTGGTTTCTACTCCCTGGATGGGACTTTCTGTCTCACACTACAGAAAGTAGAATCTAAGTTTGTTCAGTTTATCTATCCATTTGTCTGCTGATCCATTGAAACTTCCACCGGACTAAAGAAGAATTTCCTGAACAAAATCCGTTAAATAATTAGACAATATCTCTAATCCATGTTCACTATGAGTTTTTTCATACAACTGATCATGATTGGTTGTAATCACACAATAATACACAAATAGTCATTACATCAAATAATGAATGAATACGAGTATACATCAACTCTGTTTTCATAAAAATTTGGGAAGTTGTTCTTCTTTTCAGAAAGACAAGACCTCTTTAAAATCTATGGATTAATTCAGCATATACAGCTTGTTTTTCTGTAGCCATTATGATACAACATATTCTGAGAAAGCATATTCTATTCCCAACACGTAAAACAGGATTATATAATGCAGGATAAGAACAATATCTGGAATAAATTGTGCATATACTTTTTAAAAAAAAACAAATGATGAATGCAATTTAAATTAAAGCATTCAGTCACAAAGTCAATAATGGAGATAGTGGGAGGGTGAAGGAAATAAAAGAGGTAAATGAGGATAAGCTTTTCTTTTTAATTAGATTTTGTGTGAGATGGAGTATAGATAATGCCGAATTATATCCTTCCCCCAAATGTTCCAAATATTAGGGATTGTATAAAAGAAGGAAAAGAGGTGCAAAATTTAGGACACAAACCTTAATTTAGATATAATATTTGGACAAACAGTTATAAAGGACGCAGTTATAAAACAGTTATAAAGAGCTGAACAAACTACTCAAAGTCAACAATTTATACAACAACTTTTTTTTTTTTTCTCCCCCTGTTTGGCAATCTTAAGGAATTAGAACATGATTTGCTTCAATGTAGTTGCAATAAAATATTGTCTGAAGATATAAAAACTTTCAAAGTACCAAAACCAGTTAAATCTTGTTTTGTAATTTCTTAAAAAGCTCTGATTATTTAGTCATAAATAAAGCAAGTTTTCATTTTCTCTATAATAGAAAAATAACAACACATTACCACCACCACTATCACTACCCATTTTTTTCACTTCTTCTTTTGAAATTTTCTGAATGAGTAATCTACACCAACTAAATTTAATTCTTGTCCACAAAAAACATTTTGAATTGTCTCTGACCTTATTAAAGTTTCCTAAATATTTTAGATGTTTAATAATTATTTTTGCTTTATGTTTTGAGACCTCATTCTTTCATTTGCAAATATTTTTACTATGGGAAATTGTATACTCTTTCTTTTTACCTTTTGGAGTTTAGAAACAGTTTCTTGTTTCTCTTTCTATTTCATTTTATGACTTTTAACTTTTTATTTGTGATATTTGTCTCTCTGTCTCCTTCAAAACTATTAACTCTGTGGAGAGAAAAAAAAAATCAAAACAAACAAACAACCACAAACCCAACGTTTTCCCCCCTGCCCAAATATGTATGACAATAAGTTCCAAGATTTTTGCTTGGTTTGCATGAAAACATGACCTCTAGAACACAAAGATTTTTAGTTACTCAGAAGTTTCCTTGTCCTATTGAAAAGCAACTTTCAAGGGAAGTCATGCTCAATATTTTTTTTGTAGTAATTCAGTCCAAATCTTTGAAAGATGTCAAACATCAGGACCAATTAAAATATTATTTATGATCAATATGTATGTTATTTTTCTTTATTGGTGTCCAAGGTTTTTTAACATTTATAGAAACACATAATTTTTTACATAGACTTTCTAATAAGTGTTTCCATTAGCAGAAATGAATGTGTATCTAAATTAGTAGAAATTAGAATAAACCTAATACAATTTTCTTAGAAATGTGCTTTATTTTTTAATTCTTTTTCCTGGTTTCAGTCTATTGTCCATTTGTGTTACAACTTATTCTATTTTAAGTCACAATATCCCTAGAAAATTTTATAAATATTTATATAAATATTTAGTTGGGGGTGTTTTGGTTTAGATTTTTGTTTGCTCATTTGGTTTTTTTTTTTGTTGTATTTTGTTTTGGTTTGGTCTTTTTATATTTTCAGTTGCTCTCTCTTTCTTTCCTCCTTTCTCTTTCTTTCTCCCTTTCTCCAGTTCTCTATTTCTCTCTTTCTCTCTTTCTTTCTTCCTTTCTTATTTCTTCTTTCTTTGTCCTCCTTTTAAATGCTGGAAATGTCAGCATCAGCTCGTCTGATCTCAGGAACCTGGCTAGACAATATTAGTAAAACATTCATTTTCAAACCAGATTCTAGGTCAAAAAAGATTTTTTTCCTTCTGGGGAGATTGGTAGCAACAGTTTATTTTTATTTTGAGTCTTTTCCACTTCCTTTGGGAACTGCAATCTACTTCTCAGGATTAACTGGACATTTCACTCAAATTCCCTGCTGTGGGAATTAACGCCTCAGAACATTGTCAGTTCCCAGTAGAATGTTTGACTTCCCCTCTGACTGCAAAAAATTTTCAGCTGTTGTTCTAAAGGTTTTAAGTTTATAAATTTTTTTGTGAGACGTGCTGTATGCTAAATAAGAGAAGGTAAGAAACAGGGGGTTAATATTGTATAGAGCTTTTGGTGTTAAATGTTAGAGGTTCATTTCACCAAACATTTATATACTAGACATCTGAGCTGTTCACCTTAGGCTGGGTTTACGGTTGTTGAAGATAAATACGCACTTCCAGAGGGTGACTGCTTTGATCCAATTTGGTTGCACTTCATAGAGTGAGATTAATCTCTCTCTGGAGATGTGTACTTATTTTCATTGACAATAACACAAGCCCAAGATGA
Source organism: Antrostomus carolinensis (assembly GCF_000700745.2). Taxonomy (NCBI): domain Eukaryota; kingdom Metazoa; phylum Chordata; class Aves; order Caprimulgiformes; family Caprimulgidae; genus Antrostomus; species Antrostomus carolinensis. Next base: position 20,766 of record NW_010329618.1, read on the forward strand.
CTAGCACAGCACTAGGCATTGAATTTTAAAGCACTGATGTTCAGGTAAACCAGTCCTATCTGACATTTGTTTTATGACTGACTGCACTTTGATATAATAACTCGTCCTTACAATTCAGTAACAGTAGGAGATGTTAAATGTCTTTGAAGTTGTCACTCTTGATTGGTGTAATTTTCACATTCTTGAAAAAGAAAGAAAGAAAGAAACAAACAAGCAGTATAGAAATATAGTTGCCATCACAGAAGCATGGTGGGATGACTTGCACAACTGGAGTGCTCTAATGGATGGCAATAAACACTTTGGAAAGGACAGTCAAGGAAGCAGAGGTGGTGGTATAGCTTTGTATGTTAAAGAATGTTTTCACTCTCTAGAGCTTGATAATGGCAACAATACAGTTGAATATCTATGGATAAGAATCAGGTGAAAGGCCAACAGGGCAGATATCATGGTGGGAGTCTGTTATACTCAACCAGGATGAAGAGACAGATAAACTATTCTATAAGGAGCTGGGACAAATCTCAAAATTGCTAGCCCTCGTTCCTGTGGGGGACTTCAACTTTCTAAATGTCTGCTGGAAATACAATACAGCAGAGAGGAAAGAGTCTAGGACGTTCCTGGAGTGTGTGGAAGTTAACTTCCTGACACAGTTGGTGAGGGAGCCAGCTAGGGAAGGCACCCTGCTGGACCTATTGTTTTTGAACAGAGAAGGACTTATGGGCGATGTGGTGGTTGGAGGCCATCTTGGGCGTAGTGATCACAAAATCATAATTTTCAATTCGTGAAGTAAGGAGGAGATTAGCAGAACTGCTACCTTGGAATTTTTGAGGGAAGACTTTGGCCTATTTAGGAGCCTGGTTGATAGAGTCCCTGGAGAGGCAGTCCTGAAGGGCAAAGGAGTCCATGAAAGCCAGACATTCCTCAAGAAGGAAATCTTAAAGGTGCAGGAGCATGTTATTCCACATGCAGTAAAACAAGCCGGTAGGGAAGACTGGCCTGGCAGAGAGCTTTGGCTGGAAGCCAGGAAAAATTAGAGAGTTTATGAAAGGAAACGCTGTGGATGTTGTCTGCCTAGACTTTAGCAAAGCCTTTGACACTCTGTCCTACAGCATTCTCCTGTAGAAACTGGCTGTTCATGGCTTGGATGGGTGTACTCTTCGCCGGGTAAAATCTGTCTGGATGGCCAGACCGGAAGAATTGTGGTGAATGGATTTAAATCCAGTTGGTGACTGGTCACAAGTGGTGCTCCCCAGGTTTCAGTATTCGGGCCAGCTCTGTTTAATACCTTTAGCAAAGACCTGGACAAGGGGATCGAGTGTACCCTCAGTAAGTTTGCAGACAACACCAAACTGGGCATGAGTCTTGACCTGCTTGAGGGTAGGAAGACTCTACAGAGGGATCTAAACAGACTGGATCAATGGGCTGTGGCAAATTTGTCCTGGTGTGGTGTTTTTGGGGGTTTTTTTGATTTGTTTTGGTTTGGTTTTGTTTGTTTGTTTGTTTGTTTGTTTGTTTGTTTTTTGATAGGATAGGGTTAATTTCCTTCTTAGTAGCTAGAAAGCATTGTGTTTTGATTTCAGTGAGGATTTTATGAGAAGAATGGGGAGTGGGAATCCACCCCTTATTCCCTACCATTTATGTCATGTTTAGGTTCCACATTTTTTAAGATATTTCAATATATTTACGTATACACACATATATATATATACACACACATATATTATTCCCTTAGTTTATGAAACTTTCCTTCAAAACTTCAAAATGTGTATTGACTTCATTTAGTCTATAACCTTGGGTTACATCTGTCATGACAATCTTTCAAGGCAGGAGAGATGATGTGAAGTTTGCACAGTCAATGGAGTAGGTGACATTGGACACAGCAGGAGGATGTTGTGTAGTCTGTTGCATGCTGCATCTGGAACTCATAGCTGGCATATCTAGCACAGTGCATGATCAGGGTCTGCGGGTTGAAGATGTTGATCTCAGATAAGATGTTGGGCACCAGCTCTGGTTCCATTTGAGTTCCTTCTTCATTAACCTGGGGAAATTCTTAATATAAAGCCATTAGTATAATACACAACCATAGCAATGATGATATGTAATTCATCGGCTGTTTCCACCTAACAACAAATTCCCATTGGACTTCCTCATCCTTCTGCATCACCCACCAGGTGCACTCAGGTCCTTGAGCAAAAGCAATCACACACATGGATTTAACTTACCCAAGGCAGGAATAACCCAGACTGTTTTCCCAAGTAAATTTTTAATGTGAACCACAGGGATTATATCCCCTTCTACAGTATATAAAAGTCTTGATTGGGCAGGGCCAGCTTGGTTGGCAGATCCTCTGGTGTTGACTAACCAGGTAGCTTTTGCTGAATTTGTGTCCCAGTGTTTGAAAGTTCCACCACCCATTGCTTTGAGTGTGGTTTTCAGCAGCCCATTGCATCGTTCAACTTTCCCAGAGGCTGGTGCATGATAGGGGATGTGGTACACCCACTCAATGCCGTGTTGTTTGGCCCAAGTGTGTATGAGATTATTTTGGAAATGAGTCCCATTGTCAGACTCAATTCTGTCTGGGGTGCCATATTGCCACAAGACCTGCTTTTCAAGGTCTAGAATGGTGTTTCAAGCAGTGGCATGAGCCACAGCATGTCTCCAAGCACCCCATAGTTGCTTCCACCATGGTGAGCACGTAACACTTACCACTGCGTGTTTGTGGGAGCATGATATAGTCAATCTGTCAAGCCTCCCCATATTTATATTTTAACCATCGTCCCCCATACCAAATAGGTTTTAACCTCTTGGCTTGCTTAATCACAGCACATGTTTCACATTCATGAAAAACCTGTGCAATAATGTCCATGGTTAAGTCCACCCTCATGAGCCCATTTATATCTCACATCTCTTCCTTGATGGCCTGAGGCATCATGGACCCAGCAAGCTAAAAAATTTTCATCCTTATGTTGCCAGTCCAGGTTTACTTGAGACACTTTGATCTTAGCAGCCTGATCCATCTGTTGGTTGTTTTGATATTCTTCAGTGGCTCAACTTTTGGGCACATGAGCATCTACATGACATATCTTTACAACCAGTCTCTCTAGCTAAGCAGCAATGTCTTAATTCAGCAGCCCAGATGGGTTTGCCTCTAAGCTGCCAGATCCTTTGTTTCTATTGTTGTTACCAGTCCCACAGGGCATTTTGCACCATTCATGAGTCTGTATAGAGGTAGAGCACTGGCCATTTTTGTAATTCAGAAATTCCTATAGGCCAGCTAGATGGCTTTTACCTCTGTAAACTGACTCGATTCACCTTCTCCTTCAGCAGCCTCAGTGACTCATCAGGTGGGACTCCACGCAACAGCTTTCCACTTTCGATGTCTTCCTGCAATTTGACAGGATTGATCAGTGAACAGGGCATATAGTTTCTCGTTATCTGGAAATTCATTATATGGTGAAGGCTCTTCAGTATGTGTCACCTCCTCTTCTGGTGACAGTCCAAAATTCTTGCCTTCTGCCCAGTTCATGATCACTTACAGAATTCCTGGATGACCAGGGCTTCCTATTCAAGCTTGTTGTGTGATCAGTGTGACCCACTTATTCCATGTGGCATCAGTTGCCCCATGGTAGAGGGAACTCTCCCTTTGAACATCCAGCCCGGAACGGGCAATCGGGGTGCCAGGAGGAGCTTCACTTCAGTTCCAAACACTTCTGAAACAGCTCGAACTACCTTATGTGCTGTCAATATATCTTTTTCAGTTGGAGTATAGTGTGATTAAGATTCTTTGTATCCCTGATTCCAAAACCCTAGGGGCTGACCTCGAGTCTCCCCTGGTGATTTCTGCCAGAGGCTCCATGTAGGTCCATTCTCCCAAGCTGCACTGTACGGCACTTTGCTCTGTCCAGACTGGCCCAAGAGCTACTGCAGGGACTATCTCCTGTTAATTTGTTCAAAGGCTTGTTGTTGCTCAGGACTCCATTGTAAAATCATTTTTCTTTTGTGTCACTTGGTAGAGAGGGCTCACAATCTCACTGTAATTTGGAATGTGCATTCTCCAAAAACCAACACCACCTAAGAAGGCTTGTGTTTCCTGTCTCTTAGCTAGTGGAGACATAGCTGTTATTAATCACATCCATTGGGATATGGTTACCTTCATCTTGCCATTTTATTCCTAAAAAATGAATCTCTTGTGCAGGTCCTTTGACTTTGCTTTGTTTTATGGCAAAGCTAGCTCTCAGGAGGATTTGGATTATTTTATTTTCTTTCTCAAAGAGTTCTTCTGCTGTATTGCCCAATATGATTATTTTGTCCATGTATTTAAAGTGTTCTGGAGCTTTACTCTTTTCCAGTGCATTCTGGATCAGCCCATGGCAAATGGTGAGGCTGTGTTTCCACCCCTGGGGCAGTCGATTCTAGGTGTACTGGACATCCCTCCAAGTGAAGGCAGACTGTGGCCTGCACTCTGCTGTCAAAGGAATGGAGAAAAATACGTCTGTTGTGGCATACCACTTGGCTGCCTTTGACTCCAGTTCATACTGGAGTTCTAATATGTTCTAACATGTCCAGCATGACAGCAATGAGTGGTGGTATGACTTCATTCAAGACACAATAGTCCACTGTCAGTATCCACTCCCCATTAGACTCCGGCACTGGTCATATGGGGCTGTTAAAATGAGAATGAGTCCTGCTGATCACTCCTTGGCTCTCCAGCTGACAAATTAGTTTACGGATAGGAATTATCAAGTCTCTCAGCTAAAAACCAGGACAGCTGCTCAGGGAAGTGGTTGAGTCACCACCCCTGGAGGTACTTCAAAGATATGTAGATGTGTTTGTTAGGGACATGGTTTAGTGGTAGACTTGGCAGCATTAGATTAACAGTTGGACTCAATTATCTTAAAGGTCTTTTTCCAAATAAAACTATTATATGATTTTATGATTCTATTTTATATCAATGAGGAAAAGAACAAGATTACATCAGTGTCCAGGGCTCCCTATTTTTGTGTGGGATTTCCTCAGTGGGAGAACACAAGAAGACATGTGATATAATTCCTCTTAAGGTCTTCTGATGTGCTAAAGACACATAAACATTCTTGTGAGGCTGATTGAGAATGCATAGTGCACTGCATTCTTACAAAATCAGATAGGTATACAGTGAATCACAGAGTCACAGAACAGTGGGGGTTGGAAGTGACCTCTGAAGATCATCTAGTCCAAACGACCCTGCTAGAGCAGAATCACCGAGAATAGATTGCACAGGAAAATGTCCAGGCAGGTTTTTAATGTCTCCAAAGATGGAGACTCCACAACCTCTGAATATGCAGAGAGAAGAGAAGAGAAGAGAAGAGAAGAGAAGAGAAGAGAAGAGAAGAGAAGAGAAGAGAAGAGAAGAGAAGAGAAGAGAAGAGAAGAGAAGAGAAGAGAAGAGAAGAGAAGAGAAGAGAAGAGAAGAGAAGAGAAGAGAAGAGAAGAGAAGAGAAGAGAAGAGAAGAGAAGAGAAGAGAAGAGAAGAGAAGAGAAGAGAAGAGAAGAGAAGAGAAGAGAAGAGAAGAGAAGAGAAGAGAAGAGAAGAGAAGAGAAGAGAAGAGAAGAGAAGAGAAGAGAAGAGAAGAGAAGAGAAGAGAAGAGAAGAGAAGAGAAGAGAAGAGAAGAGAAGAGAAGAGAAGAGAAGAGAAGAGAAGAGAAGAGAAGAGAAGAGAAGAGAAGAGAAGAGAAGAGAAGAGAAGAGAAGAGAAGAGAAGAGAAGAGAAGAGAAGAGAAGAGAAGAGAAGAGAAGAGAAGAGAAGAGAAGAGAAGAGAAGAGAAGAGAAGAGAAGAGAAGAGAAGAGAAGAGAAGAGAAGAGAAGAGAAGAGAAGAGAAGAGAAGAGAAGAGAAGAGAGAGAAGAGAGAAGAAGAGGTGAAAAAATCCCAAATCATGAAAAAATTCTAAACAACTTCCCCCAAAGATCCACATATACCAAATTAATTCTGTGTGAATGTATTTGGTTTACATGGCAAGGTTTTGGTAGCAGGGGGGCATAGGGTTGGCTTCTGTGAGAAACTGCCAGAAACTTCCCCTATGTCCAACAGAGCCAATGCCAGCCAGTTCCAAGATGGACTCACTGCTGGCCAAAGCCAAGCCCTTCAGTAACGCCTCTGTGATAACATAATTAAGAAAAAGGGGAAGAGAAAAAAAGCTGCACACTTTGCAGCTAGAGAGAGGAGTGAGAAGATATGAGAGGAAAAACTCTGCAGACACCAAGGTCAGTGAAGAAAGAGGGGGAGGAGGTGCTCCAGGCACTGGAGCAGAGATTCCACTGCAACTTGTGGTGCAGACCATGGTGAGGCAGGCTGTCCCCCTGCAGCCTATGGAGGTCCATGGTGGAGCAGGTGTCCACCTGTAGTCCATGGAGGACTCCACATCAGAGCAGGGGGATACCTGAAGGAGGCTGTGACCCCGTGGGAAGCCTGCTCTGGAGCCGGTTCCTGTCAGGGCCTGTGGCCCCGTGGAGAGAGGAGCTCACGCCGGAACAGGTCCACTGGCAGGACTTGTGACCCCGTGGGGGACCCACGCTGGAGCAGTCTATTCCTGAAGGACCACAACTCCTTGGAAAGGGCCCATGCTAAATCAGTTTGTGAAGAACTGTAGTTCATGGGAAGGATTCACGTTGGAGAAGTTAATGGAGGACTGTCTCCTGTGAGAGGGACCCCATCCCTGAGCGGGGAAAAAGGTCTTCCCCCTGAGGAGGAAGGAGCAGAAGAAACAATGTGTGATGAACTGACCCCAACCCCTATTCCCTGTCCCTCTGTGCTGCTGAGGGGGAGGAGGTGGAAATCGGGAGAAAAGTTAAGCCCAGGAAGAAGGGAGGGGTGGTGGAGCTTTTTTAAGATTTGGTCTTATTTCTCATTATCCTCTGATCTGATTGGTAATTTCCCCCCCCCTCCCCAAGTCAAGTCTGTTTTGCCTGTGATACTAATTGGTGAGTGATCTCTCTCTGTCCTTATCTTGACCCACGAACCTTTCATTATATTTCTCTCTCCCCTGTCCAGTTGAGGAGGAGGACTGATAGAGTGGGCTTTCATGGGCACCTGACATCCAGTCAAGGTCAACCCACCACAGTGACCAGTAATCAAGTATGTAAAATCAAATTTCTTCCTACAAAGAAGGAGGAGAGGAGAGTAGGGTTTTTTTTTTTTTCTTCATGACATTTTTTAAAACATAAGGTTTTACTATTCAATACAAGCATAATATTTTATTCAGTAATGGGAACTTTCCCATTTTGACCTGGAACAAACACATATACAAAATTATTTATAACTATGTAAAAGTATGTATGAATATGTGTATTTATATGTATATATATATATGTATGAATATAGAGAACTTCAGGACTTCCCATACACACATATGTAAACAAGTGTCAATAAAGTCAATTAAATAATTTTAATATGTTATAAAGACATCTTTCACAATTTATTTTGGTGTTTCATGGACTCCTACACTATGCATCAGATTGTATTCTACTAAAAATCATATTTTAAAATGGGATAATTTTGCAAATATATTTAGTACTCAATGTAAAGAATGCATAGTCATAGTGGAAAGATCAGGGTTTCAGCATCTGTTTCACAGTATTTTATATTAGGTTTTGGTACATTACAGTGAATATCAAATATATTGACAAGATAATTTATCATGGGTGTTCCCAAGTGTTGTGCATTATGACTGTACATTTTTTTTACCTGTGAAAAAAACACTTTCCTTTAACATTTGATATGGTAATAATTCCATAGGAGCTAACAACTACTCTGAAAAGTTGAGATGTAAAGATGACTTCTGTAACTGCCTAGAACTATGACTGTTTTCTTGTTATATACTTGAAATTATGACTATTGTATCAGATACAGAAATAACATTGCATTTGAAGTGGACTTCTCCCCTACCACATATTTTATAACAAAACTTTGTCCTGCCTGCCACATTGTCCTCTTTTCTTGCTCTTCACACATATATTTCAGAAACTATTGTTGTAGATCAGGAAGTAAATGAATGTTTTATTCTGATCTCTAGTTGCCTGGAGACTAGATCCCAGAAGTACAAGATTGTCTCTCCTGTTAAAATTGAAACACTAGATGCTCTGCTCATCTGTCATTTCCAGTTCGTGCATTGGTTGTCTAAATACAATTTCTCTTGTACACCTACTCTTCTTAAACTTGTAACCTGTTTATGTTACGTTCATTTGAGGCACCGAAAGGTGATTATTAAAGAACTCAGTTTATAAGAGAGGACTCAAAATATTACCTATAAATTGTAGGTACACAGTTTTATTCAAAAATCAGTAGGAGTGTAAACATCACATAAGTGGCTGTTCAAATAAAATCAATACACAGGCACACTATAACTACAAAAATGGAAAAGACTGCATGATCTATTAGGTGCAAGGCTTGCAGGCTTTCTATTTTAAAATACATGTCAACATAGGCTTTCTTATTTTCCTCTCTACTGAGGTCAGATTTTATATTTTACTGCATTGTTAATAAGCATGTGTGTGCTGCACATTAGTTACACTGATTTTATCAGAGGAGACTTTTTCATTTGTCTTTCTGTTCCAGTATTTTCAGTTCTCTATATGACTTAAGAAGCTATCAAAAAAGGTAAGATGTTTAAGTCAGATTACTGCAAGCGCTAATTAGACCATTTATCTTCCAGTTGTTGGGATGAAAGACAATTATGAGTGTTGCTACGGGAATAATGCAGAGGTTAATTCATATACTCAGTAAACAAGGAACTGCAGGGATTTTGGATAAGAAGTGGCAAATAACAGACACACACACACACAAAAAGACATCTATTAACAACTCTGGTTAGAATGAGGGGAAGAACAGAACTATTTAAGTGTTTTCCTCTTAAATCCTTTCTGCACTTGCATCAGAACCACATCATACCATAACCAGTGATTTTTGAGGTTTACATGAGCCATGTAGCAGCTCATGCAGACTGTAAAATACAGATGAATGTCATTTATCCTGGTGTATCTCATCCACTGTAATGTTAAATCTATCCAGTAGCCTGTCTTGAAGAATGAGTCAAAACAGACCTTTACTTTTACTGTTTCTATTGGATCTCCTTTTCACATTTTTTCTTTCCTATTTTCTAAATGTGTTGTGAAAAGTAACTGTATTTACATCTTCTCTTGCTTTTGAGTATTTTTCCTACTGTACTGTCTTGTATAATTGTTTTTGTTTCAGTGCCACATGGAAAAAAAATATGTGCATCTATGAGGTCTTTGAACAAAAATCCACCAGTTATTTGTTGTTGCTTTGGTAGTCTTTCTATAAGAAGCAGAAGATTTTCTCTAGTGCAGATAATTAAATAGAGAGTTGAAAACTTGCTTTAACAGAGATGAGAAAAATGTAATTCACAACAAATAATAAACACACTAGACATTAACTTTAAAATTCATAAGGATTCATCTATTTGTGTGTCTCTGGAAAATGAAGAAAAACTGAGACCTCTCTACATTTTAATCCCTTGAAGCCTGGTCTTTAGATCAAAGGTAAATATATTTAAATGAAAATAAACTTAGAGGTTTCCCATTTTAAGGAAGAATATTGCTATATCTCTGCTACTCATTTTCCTTGCATATATACTCATTTGTATACCTTTGACCTAAAGAAGGTATGTTCTAAGTGTGATATTACTGCTCAAAATTGCTAATGAATAGTCTTATTGGAAAGATCAGAGACATAAATCTAACTCTTTTTTTCTTTTTTTCTTTTTTTTTTTTTGTGATTAATATTATCAGTATCTGTTAGCATAGATCAGACAAAGATGTTGAACTGAATTTCATCATGCAATCAAAATACAAAATTAAATAAAATATTGAAAATAATAGAAAATAGTCATAGGAGTGATATACAGACAAAAATCAAAGTGAGTAGAAGGTCTTCCAGTAAAGGAAACAAGAAATAAAAGACAGGTGATAAAACATCAGAACTTAGAAAAAATAAAAGTAGAATAAAAAAGGTGTGACACAAAAGTAAAAGAAAGAAGATATACAAATTTGCGATTTTTAATATATATATAAATATATTTCGATTATATATATCTATGTGTGTGTATGTGTGTGTGTGTGTGTACATATACACACACACACACACACACACAAATATATATATATATATATATTTGATGAAAAATCCTATCCATAGCCATTTTCTACTGTGATCATTACTGTTATTTTTATGCTTTCCTTTTGAAGTTTGACGGGATCCTTGCTTAATAATCATGCAATTTTGATGCTATTCAGAGGCACCATGAATTTTGCCTTTTCTATGACTAGATGCTAACTTTCCCTGGAAACCAGAAAATAACACACAGATGTTAATATAACTGTATTATAGCTGAGACACACCCTATTAAGTAGTTGGGATGTAGCTGAGCATTTACATGGATCAATAGTACACATACACCTCCATGTGCTTTCAGTCATCTTTAGGATAGCCCTTAAGATATAAATTAATATATCTTTCTAACATTTTAAAGATCTGCATTACATGTTATGTTAATTGCCCCTTTAGCGGCCTGTACTTGTTCAACTCACTCCGTCCTTCACTAAGACAATCTTTATGAACTGTGACCAGATAGAATCCTGAAGCCACCTGTCACATTCGTATTTGTCCTACCGAAATGTATTTTCATTGTACATATCTTACAGAAGTATACACATTAAAAGGGATATTGCACCTGGAACTACAGCTGGTGTGAACTGGTTATGTTGAATCACAAAAGGATAGACTGCACAAACTAGCCTTCAAGCTGAAACCATGCAACTCTTAATGAAGCCAGACTCCTGTGAAAGTCCTTGGTGTTTTGCCTGAGTAACTGTGTCCTAAAGTTGTCAAAAAAACCCCAGAAATCTAGAGGCTGTGAAAATCTCTCTATTTAGAGAAGTAAATAAGAGTTGTTCCTAACTGCATATGCACACCAACAATACATACAAGCATTTATTTAAAAAGAAAAATCTCGCTAATTTGGACTTCTGTTTTCACATCTCATAGAACCTTACTGTTAGAGGAAGGAAGAGTATCAATATAAAATTGAATTTTTAAAAATATTTCAATAATTGACAGATTCTACTTTACTAGTTTGCCTCCAGATGTGTTATATTAAATGAATTAGCTTTGCATCTGAAATAATGTTTGTGTGGCCTTTATCCCATAAAATAATTGTAAAGCTTCCTGTATTTTTAGCTTTCATAGGCTGTTAGTGTAAGTAGAGTGAAAAGTAAGTGAATCATTATGTCAAAAATAAGTGTATGTCATTTTTTTGGGGTTTTTTTCCTGTTGTTAACTTTGACGAATAGCATTCAATAGGGTAGAAATTTTAGTTCTATTTATTTATTGATAATATTGCTGAGATATATATATATATATCATGGGTAGGGCATGGGTAATGAGTATAATGTTGCATTATTGTACAGATAGAATTTTTTTTTTTTTTTAATTTTTTTAAGTTGACATGTTGTTGTTCTCCTTCAGGTCTATATAGGGGTTAAGGAGTTGTGAAATACTTCTTAGACCCTATGTTCATCTTTGGACAGAGCTATATCACTTAGTATAGCTATGAGGTAAACATGCTGTATTTACATGTTTTATACACATAAACTTGATGTCAATATTCTGTTGTTGGTACAAAGGGGGTTGTAATTCTGAAAGCCACACAATAGTCCTGGTCAAGACTGATATCAAAGACAACACAACAGTTTGCACAGTAAACACTACCGTTTGCAGCAAGATCTTAGGCATCCACAAGATCTTCAGTGTCTAGTGGTTTATGAATGCTCTTGAAGGTTGTGATTGTTCACCTACTGATGTTCCAAACAGTGCCTAAATTGTTAGGAAACATCATCAGTACTGAATTTCTTTTCTAGTTATCGGAAATTTTAAGGCTTTATTTTAGGGAAAATCAAAAAAAACCCAAACAAAACAAAACTTTTTTTTTCCCCAGTTGATATGAGGTACTTTTTAACCTTTCTGTCCTTACTGTGCTTTTGAAACTGTTTTTATTTAAAAAAAAAAGAATTATTTTTTTTTTTTAAGTAATCAAACATAAACAAAAAAGAGAAGCTCCTCTCTTCTCTGAAAAATTTTACTTGGGACCTTTTTTGGGAGAGGCCTTTCTTTAATCTTTTGTTTTTTCTTTATTTTTGTTTGGTCATTTTATCCGAGTTGACAAGAAGATTTATTTGGTGTAGCATTCCTTAAATTTATAATTGTCTCTCTTGTCTATTTAGTTGTCTGATATGTGGCTTTAAACTGAAAGAGGGTAGGTTTAGATTAGATATTAGGAAGAAGTTCTTTAGTGTGAGGGTGGTGAGACACTGGAACAGGTTGCCCAAAGAGGTTGTAGATGTCCCCTCCCTGGAAGTGTTTAAGACCAGGGTGGATGAGGCTTTGAGTAACCTGATCTAATGTAAGGTGTCCCTGCTCATGGCAGGGGGGTTGGAACTAGATGATCTTTAAGGTCCCTTCCAACCCAAACCATTCTATGATTCTATGATTCTATGTACTTTAATGTATTAAAGAGATAATATTGCTTCTAGATGATCAATATAGCTCCAATTTGCAAAGAATTTTAAAATCACAAGAGGAAAGATGTGTTCATACACTGTGTTACAAACAGTTTTAGAATATAATGAAAGACTTGGAAAAATATAAGTATTTTTACCTGGAAAAGTAGTAGAAGAAAACTTGAAGGTGTAGGAGAATGTCATTCCAATATCTCCAGTACTATATTGGGAGACTATATTTATTGCTATATGGGAGGTTTATGTTTAAGGTTGACACAAAACTATTAAAATGCTTCAGTTTTTTCTAATAAATATATAACAGCAAAGTCACTGTGGAGTTCAGTGAATTACATCTTCCTATATTGTGCTTCTAGGTGAGATCGCAATGAAAGAGAAAAAAAAAATAATAAAAAAATCCCTCTCCATTATCAGGGTAATTAGTTCCATAAATTCCTTATGTCTTCAGTGAAGAAATGGGGTAATTACATTGTGAAATTTCATTTTCCTAAGGGGACACTTTAATTTATGGGAACATGTAATATTTGTTTCAGCACAAGGATTCCACATTCTGTACATGTACTTCATTATGTGGAAAAGAAATATTTTAAAGTGCACAAGATTATACATATAGTACAATGTGGTTTTTTTGTTTTTTTGTTTTTTTTTTTTTAATTTAGGCAATTTATTTTTAGCAGATCTTTTGGATTTTGACCTTCATTAAGTATAGTATAAGGTTTAAAGAAAAACAAGTAAATATCTCTAAGAGGAAACTACTCAGTTTCTAGATAGGTATTAAAGTTCATAAAATATCATTAAAAGCAGTAACTTAATTATTACAAAACACTATAAGTAAGGTCGAGGCCCATGTTTTATTAAATTTTATTTCATGGGAAATATACTACTGTAATTACTAACACAGCTTTATCTATCTTTCTATTACTCAAAGAGTAATATAATCTCTGTTAAAGGTTAATAACATTATTATTATTTAATCCACTAGATTTTATTGAACACTTTGAGCCCTCTGAGGTAGATACTAGTCAATCTGAAAAGACTGCTTTCTTATGTTCTCTTATTATGCTCAAAATCTTGTGAATGGACAAAAAGGAAACATCTTACAAATAAAACTGGGAATTTATTGTTGATGTCATTGAAATCTTAAGAGTCTAATTAAAAATCATTATTAGTCTAGGTTTGATTATTACAGAAAAAGAAAAAGTGAATAGTAATGTAGTGAAAATTGTCATTCATATACTTCTTACTTTATACTCCTTTTCCTAGTGTCATGCTCATCTTCTCCCTTGCTCGTTGGTGGTTTCATAACAATAATGGTGGGAATGCTATGGTCAGTCATCAGCAGCTGGGGTCCTTTGCTGTGAAGAATGTGGTGTTGATGTTCACAGTTTCTTCCTCACTCTCCAGTCCAAAAGAGGTTCTTTTTATGTGTTTGTTAACACACTTTTACACTTTTTCTGTTTCTATATATGATCATCTTTATGTATGTCATATTAAAAAAATATATATTTGTTCCCTTTTTACTGCAAAAGCCAGTTTTGCTCCAGGTCTGTGTTTCTGTAATTGTCCATTACTGAACTGTTTGTCGTTATGGAGCTTGCCAGTTGTTTTGCCAGCCTGTGACCCATTCCTGTACTCCTTTCTTACACAACCCAAGTTCCCACCTCTCATGGACATTATTGTACCAGGCCTCTATTCCTCAGCTCTACATCATTATGTTAGAGTCATAAGCCTCTCATTCTACACAGAATAACTAATAACTTCTACATATATAAAATGTTATTTTTACTATACAAAGACAAAATAAATAAAATAAATTATCCATAGATATCTGATCAATGAGAGAAATTGGTGTTACTGATAAACCAGGTGAAACAAAGATGCAGGCAGATCAAGTTCAGGCAGAGTAGACCTGACAATCTTCAGCCCTGAGGCTATGTGAACTCACTACAGAGCTTATGGCATTTTAATAACAATGACAATATGATATTACAGGGCTACACAGTTACATTATAAAGTTAGCAAATAACTCTATCCTAACTTTCCCTGGGAAGTAAATAAGTTGACTTTATGCATTTATGCACAACGAGCCCAAGCATGTGCTATGAAGAATTCCCTGTGCATGTGTGATAAGGCTGACTCATCAGATTTGCTGCACAGCAAATAACCGGCTGTTATTTTCAATCTGGACACCTGAACCCTAAAAGTTACATTGCTTTCAGTGGCCTTTGGGGCAATGAGTAATCAGGTTCTGATCATTAGTGGGATTCCCTTGCAGCAGACTCAAACCACTGTTGAAGTTTTGCTCTTACTGAGTAACACAGTAGATTCCAAAAGAGTCTGAATATCACCCCAACAGCAGTTGTAAGACCAAACAGGACAATTCCCTTATCGTTAAATACACACAAGTAAAACAGATGGGCAGTAGACTCAGGGATTTTTTTTTTAAGACACCAGATTATTAGATTTATCATTATGGATATGAGTCAGTTGTGCACACATTTCTGGCTGTGTTCCTGCTTCCTACCTCTTATATAGCTTGGTTCCCACACTACCTTGCTCAGGGGAAGACACCTCAGCAGTATACCTTCTAAGACAGTAATTTTATAAGGGTTAAGAGACTCACAAGGATAGCACCATCTGTTTTTGCAGCACCATGTTTTATTACAATATATTATAATGTAAATGGCTTTAGCACTTTCCCCAAGTTAGTAGGCAAAATTCACAATTTATCTTGACAGGAAAACACTGACCTTCTCTCAGGAGTTTCTGTTACAGTCACTGTTGGTTAGCGCTAAATTGCTGACCATCTTGAATAGGTGCAATTGATTCCAATAAGACTTCTTACTGAGATCTAACTTGGATATAGAACTAGAGTACACTGGAAGCACTGCATGGTTGTAGCCTACAGGCTTCTGTGTTTATCCTCAGTTAGTGAGGAGCCCAGAAGCAGCAGTGATCTGTTCTGTTTCTGAGCGCTAGACCAAGGTGGACAGGGGGGGGTTCCTGGAGCCAAGGAAACCTCTGGAAGAGTAGGGAGACCCGCAAGGAGCCAGCAGCTCTCACAAGTGAGGCTGGCATGGCTTGGACATTGCTAGGAGCAACTGCAGGAAATTTAAACAGACCCAGGAAACACCAGTGACCAGGAACACCATGAGCAGGACACGCAAACAGGGTGTGGCATATCAGAAAGGGCATGGCATAGCAGTTTGCATGGCAGTTTGTGCAGAAGGGCATACACACTTATAGGTCTACAGCCCAGGGAGTTGCTTTAGGTCTCTGCCAAAATGATGTGCACTTGCCTCAGAGCCAAAACCAGCGTTCCTGCAGAGAAAGCCCTCAAGAGGTCTGACGTATCCACCCAGATGGAATTGGTAAGGAAGGAGATGTCAGTACAGGCAATTCACTGTAATGAGTACCAGGACCCTTCTCCTAATGAAAAGGTAAATACCTGCATAAGGTGTGCACAGGTCAATGATCTGTTATGTTAGGTGGCTGAACTGCAGGAAACTGTGAAAGGCTGCACAGTATTAAAGGAGCTGAGACAGACATATATAGATGCTTCATAAGCAT
This sequence comes from Antrostomus carolinensis, assembly GCF_000700745.2. Classification (NCBI taxonomy): domain Eukaryota; kingdom Metazoa; phylum Chordata; class Aves; order Caprimulgiformes; family Caprimulgidae; genus Antrostomus; species Antrostomus carolinensis. The sequence goes on from NW_010329618.1 coordinate 36,900, forward strand.
GATCCTGCAGCGAACACCACTGAGAATGAGGAACTTTGGACCCTGGTGACTCACAAAAGCAGGACTCTGCTCTAGTCTCCACCCTCCAGCATTAGAACCAAAAACAGATATGAAGCTTTAATGGCTGTAGACCCCCATGAGCAAGGTCCGTGAGGGGAAACTGTTCCAGCAGCCCACAGTGGATACCATAAAAAGAAACAGCAGTAGTGGGAGAATGTCTGTTAAAGGGCACTGAGGCACACATCTGCCAGTCTGTTAGGGAGTCACGAGAAGTATGCTGCCTACCAGGAGCTAAGATGTGAGATATTGCTGTGAGGGTGCCACAACTTGTCAAGAGCTTGGATTGCTATCTGCTGTTTCTTTTCCGTGTGGGCATGAATGACACTGCAAGCCAGAACCTGGGCAAAATCAAGGAAAGCTACAAAGCCCTGGGGGCACAAGTGAAAAATATTGGTGCCCAAGTAATCGTTTCCTCCATTTTACCAGTTGGAGGAAAGAGGGCAGCCAGAAATAGACACATAATGCACATAAACTCCTGGCTATGTGGCTGATGCCATCACTAGGGTTTTGGCTTTTATGATAATGGGACATACTTTGAGGACTGCAACCTAATAGGGAGTGCTGGAATTCACCTGTCTAAAAAAGGCAAGAGAATCTTTGGGAGCACTGGTTAACTTGATGAGACAGGCTTTAAATTGAAGGATTCAGGGGGTGGGGCCCAAAATGGCAATGCTTGTGCCATCACATCCAGCTGGGGAATAAGCCAGGCCAACCAGAGCAGTGACAAATGTTCCTTAGCGGCCTCCCATGAGAAGAACCAGAAGGCAAACCATCTCAAGGGTGTGAATGGCTATGGTGGATCCTCCTTCACCCTTCTAGGGAAACCTACATGCTCGAATAAACTAAAGATGTGGGGGAAAGGAACCTTAATCCAACCCACTCTTGCCAGTTTTGTGCCAGTGCCAGCAATGGAGGCCCAGAGCCTGGAGAAGGATTGCAGGTCAGCAGGAGAGCACCAGAGGAGCAGTACAATGGAATCACAGCTGCTCCAGCCAGCAGATCAGCTTCGCTTAGGGCCCAACTTAAATATCTCTATACAAACCTATGCAGCATGGGAAATAAACAAGAAGAGTTAGTGTTGTGCACATGCCTACAGGACTATGACCTGATTGGCATCATGGAGATGTGACGGGGTGATTCCTAAGACTGGTGCATTGGAATAGAAGAATATAGGCTCTTTAGGAAGGACAGGTCAGGGTGATGAGGAGGGAATGTCGCCCTGTATGTCAATGACCTGGATGGACTGCATGGAGCTCTGCCTGGGGATGGATGAGGAGCCAATCAAGACCTTATATTTTAGGATTAAAGAGAGGACAGGCACAGGCAACATTATAGTGGGGTCTGCTCCAGGCCACCCAACCAGGAAGACCTAGCAGATGAGGAGTTCTATAGACACATAGAAACAGCTTCATGTTCACAAGCCCTGGTCCTCATGGGGGACTTCAACCACCCTGATATCTATTGGAATGACAACACAGCAGGACTTAAGCAATCCAGGAGGTTCCTGGAATGTGTTGATGACAACTTCCTTCTCCAAGTGATCAAGGAGCCAACCAGTACAGGTGCCATGCTAGACCTTGTTCTCAGCAACAAGGAAGGACTGGTGGGGAATGTGAAACTCAAGGGCATCCTTGAATGCAGTGACCATGAAATGATGGAGTTCAAGAGGGTAGTGAAGAGGGTACACAGCAGGCTTACTACCCTGAGTGTCAGGACAGCAGACTTTGACCTCTTCAGGGAGCTGTTAGATAGAGTTCCAGGGATAAAGCCCTGGAGGGAAACAGGGCCCAAGAAAGCTGGTTAATATTCAAGGATTCCCTCCTCCAAGCTCAGGAGCAATGCATCCCAACAAAGAGAAAGTCAGGCAAAGAAACACATGGAACTGTTGGAGCAAGTCTAGGGGAGGGTCACCAGGTTTATCAGAGGGTTGGAGCTCCTGTCCTGTGTGGACAGGCTGAGAGAGTTGGGGCTGTTCAGCCTGGAGAAGAGAAGGCTTCCAGGACACCTTATAGCAGCCTTCCAGTATCTGACGGGGGCCTACCAGGAAGACTGGATGCGGCCATTTTACAAGGGTAGGTAGTGGTAGAACAAGGGGTGTTAAACTGGAAAAGAGTAGATCTAGATTAGATATTAGGAAGAAATTATTTACTATGAGGGTGGTGAGATACTGGAACAGGTTGCCCAGAGAAGTTGTGGATGCCCCCTCCCTGGAAGGGTTTAAGGCCAAGCTGGATGAGGCTTTGAGCAATATGGTCTAGTGGAAGGTGTCCCTGCTGATGGCAGGGGGATTGGAACTAGATGATCTTTAAGGTCTCTTCCAACCCATACTATTCTATGATTCCATGACTCTATCAGTACTGCATAACTACTGTATGACTAACATTCTGCTATTGACTATAAGGTCAATGATTTTGAAGCAAATATTCACGTATTGTATATGCTGTATCTTCCAGAACAGAAATGATAGAATGAATCGTATTTTTCTGTCGCACTTTGAAGCAGGCTGAGAATGTATCTAATGTTATGCATACCCATAACTGTTCTGAAAAGCCTTCTGCTGTTAGGCTACATAGAAAAGAACAAATGTCAGTCACTTCCAAACTATTGTTATGTGGTTAATTGCTATTAAACTTCTCCACAAAGACCTAAGAAGTTGATGTAAAGTTTGAATGTTTAATGTTTTCATAAAATGTGATTGTTAGAGTACATTCAGTGGAAGAGCAAACCACAATGAAACAGCTGCAGAGTCAACAGATAGTGAAAGGAAGTAAGGAAGTGCTCTAGACTGCTGTTGTGTAAGACACCATTACATCAAATGTAAGCAGCACTTCCTCTTTTGGATGTATTTAAAAAAAATAATAATAATAATTTAAAAAAATCATTTTTTTTAAAGAGGTCTGATTCAGTGAATATATCATGTTCTCATAACACCATATTGATCTGGACCTGTCAGGGAGCCAAAACATCACTCTACTTAGCTTTTGTATCCTGTATAGGTCCTGCAAGGAGCAGAGACCTGTACTGAACAGTATGTCACCTCCGAAGTCTTACTGAGGCTCCTGACTTCTAATTGAGTGCAGTGCTATCTATTCTAAAAAGGAGTGAAGACCACTACTGAAATTTATACACCCTAAGCCTCAGTATTTGAGAACTTGCAAATCAACACAGTTCTTAAACACTATGTTTTCAGACCTATATGGGTCTAGCCTTTAAGTACATTTCACTTTTTTTTAAAAAAAACAACTTATATTTTTTTGTTTGAATGAAAGACTGACCTGTTTTTTTCACCTCAGACAGAGCTATGTTTCTTTTTAACAACCAGAATAGTACTGTGTTTTGGTTTCAGCATGACATTTGTTATGAGAGAAATGCTGATAACATTAAAGTTTTCTTTTTTGTCACTGGAAGTGAAGGACTTTGTGTTCCGTTAGTCTACAAGCACAAGATCTAAGGGGGCAAGGAATATTTAAATTAATAAGCTAAATTGGTATTTGGATATGCCAATAGGATAATCCAGATCATATCACATCATGTTCAGTATATTAGTGAGGGTCTCTTCCTTTTTTATTCTGACTTTCACTCAGGCTCTCGCTCTTCCAGGATTGTGGTTTCAGTTCAGGATTATTGCTCCTTCGGGATCATTATCTGGGAATGGGATGGGCTTGGTCAGCAGGTGGTGAGCAATTGCACTGTGTACCACTCATTTGCATATTTCATTAATATTATTATCATTATTATTTTAATATAATTATTAAGTTTTATTGTATTTAAATTATTAAATTGTTCTTATCTCAACCTACTAGTCTCCTTACCCTTGCCCCAAGTCCTCTCTCCTATTCCCTGGGGGTGGGGGCAAGTGGGTGAACGGCTGTGTTGACTAGTATATTCATGAACTATCCACAAACACTGAATGTCTAAGAAATTATATCAGACTGGAATTACCTTTGACTATTATTGCATAGATCCTCATTCCTAGTTAGGTTACATTTTTCTTATTCTTAAACATCTTGCTCTTCAGTTTCAGCTATCAGTCAGTAATCAGAAAGATAATCATATGATCAGGAAAATCATTTTACTGCTCCAATCCCAAATATAATTTGTGACATGCTATGAACTCTGTGATGAGAAAATAGCTTGTCTTTAACATTCTGTGTATATGAAACTTGAAATGCATCCACAAAAAAAAAAAAAAAAAAGTTTGTGAATGTGTCCCATAACTGCAATCTCCAAGTTTTGCAGAATCTCACTTTTTACCCTTATTTACTCAAGCTTGTTCTGATCAGTATAAATAGCTCTGCTTCTCTCTGGTTTCTTCCATATAATTATTCTTAGAGAAATAATGTAAATGTCGACTGCAACAGTGTGACTCAGAAGTGTGGGAGGCATCATCTCAGGAAATGGACCATAACTGTGAATCTTACTCTCATAATGGAATAACTTCAGACATGGCTGTCATCAAGGTTAAGTCCAGAATTCTTCATTATAGCTTTGGAGTGTGATCTTATAGGTAATTTTCTTTCCATTTGTTTGCTTTTTTTGTGGCAAAAGCAAAGCTACAGTAACAAAAGACAGAAAACCAGGTCTACATCTGGATTACAGTATCCATAGATTCTTCTTATTGAAGAAGACTGATTGCTTGATTCTTCAAGATGTTCAAGCTAAATGTTGTGTTAGTATGTTCCACCCAGGCACCATCTCAGGGCAAATGCTATATACACACACCTTTTCCCACCTTTCCTTCTCAGCTACTCTTCATTTCTCCTTTGACAAATGGGAGACAATATTTTTGTATGGTAATTCAAATGATGTCTCTGTTAAAAGATTAAAAATGGATTCTACAGTAAAACTCCTTTGTATTTTATAACAATTTTAGATAGGAATACAAAGAATGTTAGAAGGTAAAACTTCTTCCAGGAAATTCATGATTAGATGTGATATTCAAAACAATCTACAGCATTCTTATTGACTAGCAGGAGTAGCTTTCCTGAATTCCTGCAAGCATTGTTTTGGAACTCTGCATAAGATGGGGCTGAAATTATAATCAATAATGATGAGTTTAAGCCTAGTTCACTAATTTCATCCATTGTCCTGAAAAACTTTTGGAATCACTGATTTTCCAATTTTTGTTAGGAATCAGAACATGAGTCAGGTTCTAATTGCCACTGTCTGTATCTTTACTAGTATTAAGCATAATATGCATTGCAAAGAGAGCAAACAAGAATATGAATGTAGTTTTGAGTTTGTGATTTTTTTCGGATAGTTATTCTTGCCTTCCAAGTTCATTTTCAGAAGAAATAATATGTAATAACTGTATACAAGGGAATCTATACCTTCATTTCAATAGCTTGATATGTATACTCTACCAAATTGGTCAAAACTTCTTCATGTGTGCTCTAAACAAATTGTTCAGTTATGTTTTGGAGCACATTTACAGTCAAGAGGGGTATTAATATAAACTAAGGCGTTAATTAAAGCCTAGAAAGGAGAAAAACAAAAAAAAAAAGTGCTGAAGTGTTTGACAAGTTTACTGTACAGTTAAATGTGAACAGAACTGTTTATTAATAACAGAGGAGTAAAATGGCTGAGAAACTTCTGACAGTGTCTATAACTACACTGTTCCTCAAAAAAAAGTATTTGAATTATATTTTGGTTTTCTATTACTTTTAAATGCTCCAGAACAGCTGCCTATGTCGTGGATATCCACACAGAAATCATAGCCTTATTTATCCTTATTTTCTGTGCAGCAAGTTCTGTTTTCTATATTCTTAAAGTGGTTATTAAGTAAACCTATAGAGAATGTATTTTAACTGTTCAGGGCTAAATACATCAGAATGCTCAGGCACCTTTCGGATAAGGACCATGGGTTTCCTGTGATAGTGGTACACTGAACTCAAAAGCCATATGTATACTAATAAATAAAAATGTATCAGGGAGTGTTTCTGAACACAGGAACATTGTTGTCTATACTATTAAATAGCTAGGACTGTATCTGTTATGGTTTAGGATGTGCCGACTAGTACGCCTCAGAAAACTACCATTTGCTGTTTGGGAGTTGGTGTAACCTGGAGATTGTTCCCAATAGTCATTCTTGGAGGAGTCCTGTGGAAGTTTATTGTACAGAGGTGGCTATTCCATGCCAATTAGCCTCCATCTATGAGTTGTCGTTGGCACATTTATCATGTTCCTCAGCTTTCCTTATAAACTGCTGTCAAGGATTCTAAACTGAAAATCCATTTGTTTTCATGCGAACTGAGGAATTGGGGAATTCTGTGCCGGTTGCCTTCAGAGTCAGATGTCTGAAAGCTCTGGACCTGAGTTATTCCAGATTGAAGTAAAAGCACCTTTGGGAAGGGACAATTTCACCCAGAAAAGCTTAGTCAGGGTTTAAAGAATGAATGCTTTTATAATGATAACTCACACCACAAGAAGGAAATTTGAAGAATGCCAAGTTTTATTTGAACAGGAGCAAATAAGTAAAACAGCTAAGCTTCAGCTGGACCTCTGAGCATATAACTCAGAACTTGTACAAAGATGTCCAAGCAGAATGTTCAAAATCTGCATCAAGCCAAATTGAAACTATGAGTTTCACTACAAGATTGCTTTCTCTGAGGAAGGGTTGAAATGGCACTTCAATCAAATTCAGATCATCTTGTTCTCCCTGGCAAACAGTTTAACAAGCTTAAATAATTTCAGTAGAATAAGTTTGTGAGCAGGACCTGTCGCATTTATGAGATACGATTGTGTAACATTTTAATACTAAAATATTCCACAGTCAATTAATAAAATATATTATGAGAAACTACCTAAGTGTCTAACCTTAATAGATAAAATTAAAAAAAAAAAAAAAAAGGAAAAGGAAAAAAAAATACAACATAGTATCTATAAGAATTATTAGGAAGGCTAACTGGAGTGAGATTTTTAGAAGACCTTGGCCTAGAAAGGGAAAGTTACTGAAATACTGACGAGTTAAGAAAGACTGAGGAAATTATGAAAACGTGTTGAGAGTAAGATTTCAGTTTGTTTGTTCGATTTTAAATTTTAAAAAACCCCAAAACTCTCTTAGGGGCAGAAGTGCTTGCAGAGGTAGCAGACAGTGGAGCAGATGCAAGAGCAAGATTTTAAACACAGGAATAAATGTTCAACATAACTCACTGTTTGCAATGTCTAAGTCATTTTTCTAGACTAAACCAATACCTAAGAATACACAGCCCCTGTGTATTCTTTGACAAGTTCCAAAAGGCTCAATGAAAAGGAATGTCAAAAAGAAAAAAAGAAATGCAGCACAGAAAAATGCACATTTAACTTTAAATTTGCTATATTTAAAGATTATACAAGGTAAGGATAAATGATCCAAACTTCCTATTGAATTAGAAGTCATAAATGACAGTTTCCTTAGAGATGTGATGATAGAGATACACTGCAAGATCACTGCAGTGGAGAAGTTTGTGTATTATAGTGTTTAAGAAAAGAGTTGAGGGGGAGATACAAGAAAGTTCTTGAAGCTGAGAAATTATGTTATGTGATATGTTTAAAACATGATTATTTGAAGAGCATGATGAGTTTACTGCTATTTCTTATTTATGGTCTCAAAATGCATTGTCTCAGGGCAGGAGAACCTCCACAGATTACTTGTATACCTGATAATTTGATGCATCTTTAGAACCAATTTGTTGTGATTTCTTAGGACATACCTAGAAAAGCAATTAACCAAAGAAATTAAATTGTTTCTGAATCTGAGGATATTTTATTAAAATAAATCACGTAATCTTTGAAGAAATATTCCAGCATTGTTATTAGATAGAAAGCCAGTTAAGAGTGTTATTACTGTAGCAATGTGTGTGTGCATGTTTTTATGTTTTTTTAATTTTAAATATGAGGCCATACTGTATCTATTGTACTCACTTTTCTAATCAAGTGTATATTTCGTAAGGATGCTTTCAAGAAAAAATTAGGTATAACATCATGTAGTCATAACAAAGATAGTTTCCTTGGCATGGATTTGTGATGTGCAATTTTTGCATAGCATTGAAACCGAAGTCAGTATAGGATAACTTGTTTCACTACCCTGAGAAACAATGACAACAAAAATATTGACTCTCAAAATAGGGACATAACTGACACATTTGTTTCTTCCTCCCTCCTTTGAGCTTAAAATCATGTATACATATACAGATGGAGCTTTTTGATGTATTTTTTTCTATTCCACTGTGTTATTTATTCAGATTTCAGCAGTTCATAAGATTTTACTACAAAATATTCTTTATCTACATTCAAAAGTGAAAAAACACTGTAACAACTGGCCCACAAAAAACAGAAGGCCTCTAAACCTATCAATATTCAACCTGTATGATCTAGGTTTTATATAAAATGTAAATAAAATAATTCTCCTGTTTACTTGCATTGAACACTGATTTCTTTTAATTTCCATAAAAAACCATAAATTTTAAGCTGAATAGATTAGGATACAATGAGTGAGAATAGTTTCTTCTTAATGAAAAAGAGTCATATACAATGTGAAGCTCTGTTCAGAAACATTGGGCATTTCTAGACTTGTAGTAGGTACGTAATTTAATGGTACACTCACTTTATTTACAAGAAAATATAATATTTTTAAAAAATGCAACCATTTTACTGCTTTGATAAAATTCTCTATTAAAGTACATCTTACAAACACATACATTAGCTATGTCCCCATTCCTGTTGACTGTGACTAACCATTCAGCTGCAGGTTCCATAACTTGTCCATGTTTGCAAACTGTGCATGAAGGCACATTACTGACAAGAGTATGAATCAATAGAGTTGCATGTTGAAAAATCTTCTGCTGAGAAGTCTGAAGAAAATGTCCTTTCACAGCAAGAGGGCCATGAGTGGAATTCATCTGCCCTAAACAAGGACCTTAGCAAATTAAGCATCTGAGCTGATCACTTACATAAGATTGGTAATATAATTCTGAGACATTTTTCTAGTCATCCTAAAGAGGCATTTAAGACAGGATGACTTTCCTTCTGAAGATTGCTACTCCTCAACACTGACAACGTTGTAATCAGTACAGAGTGAAAGCAGCAAAAGTAGGGCAGAAGTTCAGAATCAGAAATTTATATTTTGGACAGCAATAGGTGAGTCCCTCTGTGTGTGTGCATGTGTTTGAGGGCAGGGTGTGGCTAATGTCTGTGTCTGTGTGTCTGTGTGGTGGTCTGTTCTCTGAAGTGGCACCACTTCTCTCAGAATGAAGTAATGGGGCCAAGTTTAAGTTTCTAGTGTGGAAAACTACTGTCAAGAAAGTCAAAGTCGGGGCATAACTATCAACTGTTTTACAACAGATGTGCACTGAATGGAAACAAATTTCAGTAACTGATGACTCCAAAGCATCCACAGTATCAGTCCAGAAAGTAATCTGGATCTGCTGCTGGTGGTGATGCCTGTTTTACATGGCTCCAGAACTATTCAAATTCTGTAACTTTTTGACTCCTGATGCAGGGAATTAAGCTAACTGAGGGGCTGATGCTACTAATATTGATTCAAGGATATAGGTATTATAGAAGAAATAATTTTTTCAGGTACTGGGTCACCAGTTTGAAATGCAGTATTGTCATGTCAACTGACTGCACCCAGTTCTTATGGCAGATGGGAAGAGGCACATTATGACTTTTGGTATTCCTAAAACACTTAGTCCCATGATGACAATTTTTATTTTAATGATCTGCCTATGACAAGCTATATATTGCTTGCTGACAATCTCCAGAGCTGTAGAGTTTTGGTAAAGCAGATGCAACACCTGGAATGACCTTCTTGATATGCATCAAATCTTAATCCACTTTAAGCAACTAAGAACAGCTTCCCCTTTACCTCTTCTTGGGCTGCCTAACATTGCTGTTCAGAGTCAATGATCTGTGTTACAAACACATGACGGGGAAAAAAAAGAGTAAATATCATTGCCAGGTCATACACCTTAACACTGTGCTTCCTTTAATAGTTACACAGAGCTCACATACCAGAAGACAGAAGTGAAAGCTTGAAAAGGCTAAATATAAATATGTTGAAGCATAAATAATTTATGCTACCAAGGCAAGAACATAATTAAGGTGACATTACCTTTCTTCCAGCCAGAAGGCATCTTTGTGAAAAGGTAAACAGAAAGTCAGGTGAATTTATCCACAGACAAAACTAACATGATCACTCATAAGTATTTGCAAAAGGGTTCCCAAGGTTGCTTATTTTGCTGTTATGTGGATAGCCTTATGAAGAAATTGGCAAAATGTTGCAATAAAAACATTCAATGTGGTTTACAGATCAGAGATTTACTTGTCAATGGATATTAAGATCATTTTACATTTTGCTTTTATTATTGTTGCAAGAGTTTTTTGCTTATATGGTATGTTTATTGAGGTCTCTGATATTAATTAAAAATAATACATTTGAAATCACTATTAAATCTAATTTTTATTACCATGAAGCACCTACCTTACACTGAACATTGAAAAATAGTTCAGTAAATGTGAATCAGTGGACTTTTATAATGCCTGCTCTCCAAGCAATTTTTCCCCCCACCCTGTCCTCTGCTCTTGCAAATTGATCAATCACGGTATACTTGTATGTTATCAAAATTATTCTCATAACAATCCCCACTGAAACCAAAACACAGTGCTTTCTAGTTATTAAGAAGAAAATTAACCCTATCCTAGCAAAAAAACCCACAACACCTGGTTACGAGACTCTGCTTATGAAGCTCTTACCAATGGATTTGGGGTCAAACTGGGAGAACAAAATAAAAGGACTGACTATAGAAACAAGATTTTCCTCTGTATTAGATGAAAAAATATTGTAGTAAGACACTGCTTTTCCTGAGAAAGAAATTGTTCCTTCTTTGTAGGAATAAAATATTTATGATGGAGGTGGTGAGACACTTCAGAGCCCAGAACTAGACCCAGCACTCCAGCTGTGTCTCGCTTGTGCTGTAGCAGAGTGGAAGGATCACCTCCCTCAACTCCCTGGCAACTCTCTTTCTTAATGCAGCTTGTTACCCTTCTTTGCTGCAAAGGTGTACTGTGGCTCATGGTCAGCTTGTACACCACCACAAACACCCCATAGTCCACCTCAGCTGAGCTGCTTTCCAGTCAGTCAGGGCGCAGCCTGTGCTGATGCCCGGGGAAATTCCTCCCTGCGCACAGAACTTTGTATTTCCCCTTGTGGAACTCAAAGAGATTCCTCTCAGCCTAATTTCCCAGCCTGTGAGGTCCCTCTGAATCGCAGCACAACCATCTGGTGTAACTGATTATACCAGCCAGCTCCCTCTGTCTTCATGACTGCACCTCATCAGATGCCATGGATTTATATATGTGCAATTTGTATTACTGTTCCCTAATCTGAGCCTCCTACACCAAAGAAAAGTCTTCACTGCTCTAGACTTCGACACTGGTCACAGAGGTCTGAGATTCCTGAAGCCCATCTTCACAGTAAAGACCAAGGCAAATAAGGTGTTGAGTACCTCTGTCTTTCATGTTTCCTTCTTTACCAAGTCCCCTGCCCCATTCAGTAGCAGAACCACATTTTCCCTATCTTCCTTTTCCTATCTGTAGCAAAGCTTTCCTGTTGCCCTTCATGTCTCTTAGAAGTTTCAACTCCAGGTGGGCTTTGGCTTTCCTAGCCTCATCCCTGTATTGCATTGATGGTGTCTCTAAATTCCTCCTGGGCTATGTGAACCTGCTTCCACCTCTTGTAGACCTCATCTTCATGTGCGAGTTCATTCTGGAGCTCCTTGTTTATCCATGCAGGCCTCCATCTGCCTTTACTTAATTTCCTACTTATCAGGACTGCCTGTTGGAGGAGGGAATTCTTTGAAATTCTCCTGGATTCCTCTTCTGTCTAGGTACTATCATATGGTACTCTTCCAAGCAGATTTCTGAACAGATCAAAGTCTACTATTCTGAAGTCAAGGATTGTGTTCCTATTTTTTTTTTTTGCATGGTTTCTTTCTCTCAGGATACTGAACTCCATGATCTCTTGTTCGCTACAGAGAAAGTTGCCCTTGACCTTCATTCTTCTGCCCAGTCCCTCCTTATTTGTAAGTATCAGGTACAGTAAAGTATCTCCCCTTTTTGTCTCTTCAATTGCCTCTGTCAGGAAGTTGTCATCAACACAATCCCAGAAACCTCCTTTATTGCTTCTGCTCTGCAGTGCTTCCCTTCAAGTAGCTATCAGGATGTTTATGGTAATGAAAATCTACCATGAGAACCAGATTCTGCAAATATAGTTATTCCTCCATTAGCTGCAAGACACCTACAATGACAACACCCACATTGGTCTGGTCTCTAATTGGAACCACAACCTCTCAGCTTGCTCAATGCCTGTTCCTAGGGACAGTTTCATGCCCTCACACTTTCTCACAAAAGGGCAGCTGCCTCTCCTCACTCTCCTGCTCTGTTCTCCCTAAAGACGCTGTATCAAACCATGGCATCAATCACTTATATTGATTACCTCATCACATCTCCGTGATCCCATTGAGATCATAGTCCTTCAATGGCATGCAGACCTCTAATTCCTTTTCTTTGTCCCTCATGCTGTGTACAGGCACTTCAGAGAGACAAGTTGGGCTGACTTCCCAGAAAATGTACAAGAGCTTCCTCTATAATGTTGTCCTGTAGGTACTTATTTACAAGTATAATTTTGGACTGGGCCCCTTTCACCCCTGCATAGTTAATTATGAGGTCTATCTTGTCCTCCCTTTGCTTGTCTTCCCATTCCACTGTTAACTCACTTTGTTAAAGTCACCTTTTTAGTGGTTTTGTTTGTTTGTTTGTTTTGGTTTGTTTTTCTTGAAATGCATGGGTATTTTCCAGCTTATTCTGATCATGTCTTTGCAGCCACAGACTTGATGACATAAGAAAAAAAATAAAAAATCTCAGATTTTTGACAAAAGTTTACTCCAGGTTACTCTAAATTATTGGTTTTTGAATAGTATAGTAAAGAATTCAATATTTCAATTGCCACTGTTGCATCTACAGCACTTATTTAAAAATCTTATCTTGCTTTCTACCTGAAAAAAAGGAATCTAGGAAAAAATAATAATAAAAAAAACAAACCTGAATAACCTTGTGGTCTATTCACTTTTAATCCATTGCTCTGTATATCATCAGATTTATAAAAATACCTACTTTTTTTTTTTTTTCTTGGCTGCTGGATGGCTGTTAATTCTGTCAGAAATGAAGAATACAAAGTACTAGCATAATTTTCAAGGGATTATATCTCTACTGAATATGAACAACAACTATTATTCACAGATAGTTTACTATAGTGAGTATTTCACTAACCACAGGACTCTGGAAACGGTTAACTGTACCCAGGGATATGATTAATTCAAAATTCTTGATATCCTTTTGTGTACCTGTAGGGCTTTAGCTAACTGAGGTAGTATATATTAAAGCAATGTTTCAGCTAACAACTGTCTTTCTTTCTGTTAAAATTTTTGATTATTTTTGTTGTGCCTATTAAAAAATAATTTCAAGCATACATTCAAAAAAAGCATTGAAGATGCTTTACTACACTGAGGCATGCGCAGTATACATAGAAAATTGGAGTACTGAGATGCCTTATTCCTTTCTATTCTTTTCAATGAAAAGAAATGCATTTCCTGCTTATTGTCTTTCCCAAAACCTCAGTATAGCAACTTGACGACCACTATATTTAGCGGAGCTCTAGCCATGTGCTATGCTATATGTCCACTTCTTTGCATTGAAAGTTGCACAGGAGCTATTAAATTGATTCTATATTGTCAGAAAATCATCCCACATTTAAATGATACATTCAAGGAGTCTGTAGCACAGGGAAGCATGTTTCTTCCCTGAAGGCAAGTCGTGCTGCATAAAAGAGTAAGGCTAACACCTCCTCTACAAGTCTTTCAAACAATTTCACTAGATTCTGATGATTTTTGAGATCCTACTTGATTGCCAGTAAAAAAGATATATGCCTACAAGAGATAGTCAGGAAATCCATTCAGTTTTACATGCTCCTGAAAGTTCAAGTGCTTAATTTGTGGGTTTCAGTGATATTCTTGTCATTCCAAATAAGAGATGCTAGCCAATTTCAGTCAGTAATGCACCTCAGTTTGCTATGTTGTAGAAAAGAATTTAAAAGAAAACAAACTACTACATTGTAACTCAGAGGAGAATTTAAGAATTATTTTAAAAATATTTTTACAAGGAAATATTTAATAGATCATAGATTTTTTGGGCATCACTTCAGAAAACAATGCAAAATAAACATTTAGTAATTAATGTAGAAAGAAATATAAAAAATGTATCATTTAAATTAAAAGTATTAAAATATAATAAGCAGAAATAAAGAGAAAAGTTATTGATATGTGTGCACAGCTTTGCCTAATAATTTCAGATATATTATATGGGGAGATAGTTTTAGGTGTAATTGAAAATAAATCTTTAATACCATTTATAAAGTAATGAGATAAAGGTAAAAAAATAAGAAGACGATTTTCATTTAAATTGCCGTGGAGCAAACAGATTAAGAAAATATTGGCTTATTGTGGGAGAAAAAGCTCTAAGTTTCCATGGTTGCTGGCTTGTAGAATTTTTAGAAGCTGTACAAACTGCTGAAGGAACTGAAGCTACTTACTGTTCAAAGCATCCTTTTTAATAGCAGCTAAATTCTGTTAGGATAGATCACGTGCTTTGATTCTAGCTTATTATAAACTGTATGATATTTGAGTTCCTAATACATGGCATTAGTCCCAAGCTTTCAGATGGGTGTGACATCCATTCAAAATCAAATCTGTGTTTGCCTGTGATCTGTCCTTTTGAAAAGGCTGTCATTTTAACTTCTTTCTTAGTAAAGATAGAAAATAAAATCAACTAATATCTAGGTACTTTACTGCACTTGCATATGAACATTTCTTTATTTATTATTTTTCTAAAATGTAAGGGAGTATTATCTACTGCAAAATACATCAGGTGGCCATAAGGAAAATGTTGGAAGTTCCCAGACTATTCTGTAGTGCTGAATCTATGCAGCTCCTGGTTCTTTTCTAAGAATTAAAGTTTATTTTTAACGATTAAGTTGTTGGGTAACATGCTTCTTAAATAACGAGGCAAAGGAAAGATGCTGCTCTACATTCAAAAGTTTAGTTCCTGAAGTGCATTTCGAAAGTAACAGAGGTTGGATAAAAAATATCTGAGAAGATCAGAATTTGTGTGTGCTATCAGGTAATAATTAGTAAGGAGACAGTTTCAACAGTGCCCTAAATTCCCTTAATCAAATGGATGTAATTGCTTAACCTTGTTGTCTGAAAACTGATTTTAAAAATACACAGGATCATTTCCAAATACAAAAAATCTACAGATCAGCTGTACTTTACATTCTGTCTCATCAAAAGTCTGCATTGTCAGCAGAGGTCTTCAGGTTACTGATATATAATTTGTTAGAACTCTACTAAATACTCTTTTGACATTATTTCAAAGAAGGAATTAACACAATTCATCCCCTAAGATATGTTTTATTTCCAAACTAAGGTACACAACAACTACAAAATGTAACTTGATAGGCTGCTCAAGCAAAAGAATAAATTTTAAAAGAAGAGTTGTCATTTTGTCATAGTCATATTTCAAAAGAAAATAAAAAACCACACACCACAAAACAAATAATAATGCACTTTTAAAAATTACGTGTAAGAATTTAACCTCATTTTTAATTGGTAAGAAATTATTTCCATAAGTGATAGCTTTCCTCAATATACTTAAACTGAGATGAACACATTAATACATGATCTATTACAGTCTCACTTCATACACAGTGCTTAGACTATCTACAAAGAGATGATTTGCTTTTCTTTTTCATTGCATATATTGTTAAAACAAAAAAATATCTGGTTAGCGAGTAGCAAATTGAATTTGTCTCTGAAGACTTGTTTCAGTCTGGATGTAAAATTTGCAATACATCACTTGAATTCTATTAGATTTTTAAAAATTTTGTTAAATTATATCTTGACATAGAAGTTTGATGAGTGCTAATAAAATATCATTTTAATACCAGGAGATATTTTATTAACATGCAAAAGGCTACTTAATACTTAAATTGCAGAAGTTTTATAATTAAAAGATAGTATATGTTTTTTGCTTTGTTATAAAAAAGGGAGGAGAAAAATAGCATATTGCTCAGACTACTTTTTGGTGTCCATCTCAACTAGGTGCTCTCTAGTATTGAATATTTGACAGCATACTGTATGCTCTCCAACACAGTACTAATATTTTAGTCTGCCATCCTTTACTTTCTAATTAATTTTATACTGATTTGTGTGGCTTGTCTCAGTAGTAGCATATTTCTTCCTATGGTTTGTGTGCTAAAAGATAGAAGGTTGTTAATGGTTCAGATTGCTAAATAATAAAAGAAAAAAAAAAGTTTAATATCAGTGCTTTGAGAGTGAAACCACATTCCCATATTGCACATTATCAATGTCTTTCTGCATCACACAGTGCAATATGGGCAAGCAGTTCTAATCTATTGTTGCCCAGATAAATTCTAGTACTGGAGTCAGTATCTTTTCATCAAGAATAAAGTGAAATATTCAAACTAATAATCCGTGTCAAGTAGAGTTCATTAATCTGTATCATTTTGAATAATGCACTAGCATGTCTGTACACTACTGCCTTGTCAATGTGACAAGAATGCTACTTTTGGAGCAACCCAGAGATTTTTACCCTATGGTACTATGTACAGAAAAAACAACCCTGGATATCTCTTCTATAAAGAGGCCCTATGAGCTGATTTTCCAGAAGAGAATATGCTGTACAGGAAAATAGCTGCTTTAACTAAAAAGAAATGACAAAGAGAAGATATGTCCCATAAGTGTTCATTCATCACTGAACTACAGAATAATTTTTGTTGGTTTGTTGGTTTTGGGTTGGGTTTTGTTGTTGTTGTTGTTTTTGGTTTTTTTTCTGATTCATTCAGGATCAAATAAGGTACATAGAATTCTCTTTATGAAAGTTCACAAGCACAAAATAATGCTTAGATGTTCAGATCTCTCAGGATTTTGACAAGTTTATAAATATAATGTTCTAAGTAGGTTCTGTGGTGACAACAGATTGGCATACAGACTTGCAGATTTCTAAGTTGTTAAGTGAACGTTCACTAGGTTGCTCAGTTTAAATTTCAGATCTCAGCTGAGTTACTTTAGCTACTAGCAAGAAACTCTTTGGGGGACAACTTTTTTACTACCAAGCTACCAATGTAAATAACATGCCTACTACAGGAACCTAAACATAATCTGTGACTGTAAGTCTGGCACCTTAATATTATGATTGAGATTTTGCTATTGTTAATCATTAGCTAGAGGATTCTACCTCCCTCTTGACTATAGAGAGAGCTTAACTTTCTACTCTGAATTCTATTTCCTAGTTTAGGAGTGCCTAAAGACAGGTGCCACTTTTCTAGCTTTCTGTCTAGCAATGTGTTGGCAGTTAAAATTATTTATGCACTTGGGAGGTAAATAAAGGAAATGCAGTGGGGCTTTTTCTAGGAACCATGAAATGCCTGCCTTCTCTTGCTTCTATCAATGTTTCTTATCAGGGAGCCTTATATTGAGTTGGAGTCTAGAACTTGACATTTAACTGAGAAGTTGCAGTTGAGTACAAATAGATTATTGCTATTGTAGCTTATATGCAGTATTTGCAAAACTCTTCATTCCTTGCTTTATTTATGTCTAATGACTCTTTTCATACCGATAAAACTTATCAGATTTCATAAGAAACAATGTATTTTATAAGTTATCCCTCAAATATTTCTGTGCCTAGTCTTGAGGAATGGAATTATAAAACAAAAGCTGATTATAAACACGGAATCATTACTATATATTTTCCTTTTACTGGGGGACAGATCATGCCTTTTGCAATGGGAACAATATTTTGGTGTCAATAAAATCCCATCATCTCTATTTCTTCTGTCATTTGTTGCTACAGATTTAAAAGCTCGAGGAAAAAGTGTGAAAAGATAAAACTGCAAAGTTCTTTCAAAAAAGAGTTTGAAAGTAAAATTTCAGAAAGTTTTTCTGTAGAAGGAAGTGTGTTAAAACATATTGACTTTAAACATAAATGATCAATATTGATAATTATTAGGAGTTTACTACTTTAAATACTCTTTAGAAATGAGGACAGGCATAAATATGTCCTAGACAGCATAATCAACTTTTTGATCTTTTCACTGGAAAGAAAAGGAGATAAAGAGCTTCAGGATAGTTCCTGAAATTTCTTAAGTTCCATAGTTTCTGTATGGATTTAACAGGTACTATAGAAAAAGAAAAAAAGAAAAAAAAAAAGAAAAAAAAAGTTTCTGTTCTGTCTTGTCTTATTACAGTATATATAAATATATACTAGTTATTTTTAATGGAAAGGATTTTGAAATGGATGTGAATTATGTAATTTTTTTCAGATAAAAAGCACACAAAAAATGTATGTAATGTAACTAAGGTTTTGAATGTAGACTTCACCAAAACTTAGTTACTTGTATTTGGGGCTTTCTTTCAAATAACTTCATAATGAAACTTGAAATAATAATAATAATAATAATAAT
>NW_010329619.1:0-3746 GCF_000700745.2 Antrostomus carolinensis
TTCTATGATTCTATTATTCTATGATAATATTGGTATTCCTTATCTTCTAATAAGTGTAAATTTGGCTATATTTAAGGAAAATGATGAATATAAGCCCAGTTACCATAAAAAAACTGTATTTCCTGTAAAAGTCTACACTTCAAAATGCTTTAAAATTACACATTTTCTGAACTAAAAGTCTAGAATAATTCCTTTTATTTAAGTAGATCTAGCATACTACTGCAAATAACACCAAAATCTAGTTCCAGATAAATACTTTTATCTCCAGAGTTTACAGATTTCTGCAGGGCTAAAAGCTCCTTATTAGTTAAATAAATAGAAAGCCTTCCTACTCCAATGCATTTAGTTTTAAAAGGAGTTTTACAATATAAATTGTGTTAATCTAGAATTAATTTAGTATACCTAAAATATCAATGATTTTTAGAATCTGTATAGCTTTGGATATTTTTTCAACACTTCACATTGAAAGTTTAATGGAGAAGAAAAACTTCAGGAAAGCAGCATATATTTTTTACATTTGATTTTTTAAAATAACAACAGTCAGTTCAAAACAGAATATTGATTGCATGAGAGAGATCACAACTTGATTCTACTGTACTGTAAAACTGTTAGAGCAGATTTTATTGTGAGTATCATGCTTTAATAAATACATCTTGGAGAAATAGTGTTTGGGTTCCTGATGTAGTGCCAACTGCTATTTCCAATGCCAAGAAGTTTGTGTAAAGGAAAAAGAAGAAGAAAAAAACCCCACACCTCCCCCAGCCTCCCTGATTCGGTGCCAGTCCTCTTCTCTTACTATAGTTGGAATAACAGCCATTCTTATTTACGTCATTTATCCCTCCACAGTTCACAGATACTGTATATGTTTGTGAGGTCAGGGAAGATGATGAATCTTCCAACTGCATGAAAAAGAATGTCATGCAAACACCAAGCATTGAAGCACTTAGCAGATGCAAAGCCAAAGGTTATAAACGATTGGTATTCAAGGAGATATTTACTGTGTTCAAAGGCTAGGTGGCCCAGCAAGCCGAACATACTACTCACATGTGAAGACTCAGGTTCAAGTTGCACCATTCTTGACTGATAACGAGAATGCTGACAAGAGAGCACCTGCCAAACCAGCATTTACATATGAAAGATGTAACTGGGCTCAGCTAATCAACTGTGGCTGTCATAACAACAGAAAAGGAACATACGCACACTGTTAAAGTGTTTCAGCTGAGCAGCAGAAATCTCCAGCTGTAGGAGGTATTTTCATTAAACAAACTAACTCACTTACTTGAGATCACTCACTCACTCACACACAAACATACCATCAGAAACAAGTATAGAGAATTCGACTCAAACTCTGTGTCGTGGCTTAACACCAGCCACCAACTAAGCACCACACAACCACTCACTCACTCCACCACAGCAGGATGGGGGAGAGAATCAGAAGTGTAAAAGTAAGAAGATTAGTGGATTGAGATAAAGACAGCTTGATAAAAGAAAGCAAAAGCTGGGCACAAAAGCAAAGCAAAACAAGGAATTAATTCACTACTTCCCATGGGCACACAGGTGTTCAGCCATCTCCAGGAAAGCAGGACTCCATCACATGTAACGGTTGCTTGGGAAGACAAACACCATCACTCTAAACATTCCCCCCCTTCCTTCTTCTTTCCCCCAGCGTTATATGCTGAGCATGATGTCATACGGTGTGGGATATCCCTTTGGTCAGTTGGGGTCAGCTGCTCCAGATGTGTTCCCTCCCAACTTCTTGTGCACCCCCAGCCTCTTTGGTGGTGGAGTGCAGTAAGGAGCAGAAAAGGCCTTGACTCGGTGTAAGCACTGCTCAGCAATAACAAAAACACCTCCGTATTATCAACATAAATCCAAAACATAGCCCCATACTAGCTAATTTGAAGAAATATAATGCTATCCCAGCCAAAACTAGCATGCTCTGAGACAGTTACTTAAGCTTCATCATACTTGATGTGACAATTAAGGAGATGAACAGACTAAAAGTGACTCAGAATTCAGAACTGGAGAATCTGAGCACCTATGGAAGGACAATCAAAGAAGGAGGGATGGGGAGAGACAATGTGCTGCAGTGATTCATTATCTCCATTCCACAGTCCTAAAAATTTCCTATAAAATTCTCTAAGGAGAATACAAGTCTTTCCACAAGTAGTTATATCTTAAACCAGGAAATTCCTAGGTTTACCTGAGTAACCAACAGGTTGTCTATTCTAAAGCAACCTGTATCTAAGCAATCAGAGCTTTCACCATGGACATGAAAAAATGAATAAAATTATAGTAAAATGTTCTTTGAAAAAATGAAATTTTATATTTCATCATAAGGAAGAAAAACAGACCTGAAGCACCTTATGATTGCTCCTGGATGAACCCTGGTGAATACTAAAAAAAATCAATTGCTAAACATAAAAGGGCTTTTTGAAAGGTCAAATTGCACTGATAGATCAAGATTTTGAGAACATTTCCATAGTAATGGGTGTTGCTTACTGTGGTGGATTATTATTTAGATATAACTTATGCTTGCAGCTTAAGTACCCCTAATCCAGAGAGACCTAATTTGCCTATAAAAGGTATTTCTAGGGAAGAAGACTAGATGTCTGAGAATGCCTAGTCCTGACATCCAGTAAAAGATACCTCCCCACATGTAAGTCTAACTTCCTATATTGAGGTATAGTACTGGCTTAAAATTCTTTTTTAGAAATTTCTCAGATCTCTAGAATCATTCCCCAAATTTAGGTATACTGGTAAGGAAGAGAAAAAAAAAAAAAAGAAAAAAAAAAGAAAAAAAAAAGAAAAAAAAAAGAAAAAAAAAAGAAAAAAAAAAGAAAAAAAAAAAAAAAAAGTAGAGAAAGGGTTTCTGTCTAGAGAAGCCATAGATAGACCAGAGCAAGGGTTTCTGTCTAGAGAAGCCATAGATAGACCAAGCATTTATTACTTCTTCCCCTTTCTATGACTCATCTTAATTTACCCTACAGCAGCCATTCTAGAGGGTGCTAATACAAAATAACATTAGCATCTTTACACAGGTGAGCTGGTGTGAGTCAGACATTTCCATTACTGCTCCAAAGACATTGGATTCCGCTCCCTCTCAATGGTGTTGAGACAGCTGTATTTTCTTCTTTCCTGCTCATTAACCAAATAGGGAGAACTAAAACCAACCTGGGAGGAATTGTTAGATCAGTCCATTACTACCTTTAAGCTCTGAAGTGCTCACATACAGAGGCTAGCAGAACTGGGTCTTTGATTTTGATGTAGTTCATCATTGTCACATTTGTGGAAAGGTTCACAGAAGCACATACAAATAGATTTTTTAGATTCCATCTTGGCATGTGCTGCCTTTGATGAAGGGAGCACAACCTGGACAGACAGTTAAGATAAATCAATGTCCAGCTTTGTTTATGTATTTTCATTAGACTGATAATTTCCGTGCGTAATGAAAACCCTAATTCAAAAAGTTTAACTTTTAACTCACAGAACATGTTAATCTCTTTAATGCTGTTGCAGTCTATTGAATTGTACTTTAGGTACAAATCTGGCTGCTTTGTAATTAAATTTCAACTGGAGAGCTAATAAGGAAAAAAAAAAAAAAAGACTATCCAATGTACAATAGATGCAAATAATCACAGCCAAAAATGTGTTTTGTACAAGAGCTTAGGCAACTACCAATTCCTTGGAGCCTGTCTGTGATTGCTTGCCGCTAATCATCATCAGGTCATGCTTGTTCTCTTTCC
>NW_010329619.1:3772-4881 GCF_000700745.2 Antrostomus carolinensis
TCATACTCTAAAACTGAATCAGCATCATACCTTTTCCCCCCAAGCTGAGCAAGGCGATGTTTGTTTTTCTCTGTCTCTTGAATAAAGTGCTCCAAGATCATTATTTGTACAGAAGGCTTTACATAAATCCAAGTTTTCTGCTGTCTGCTTTTTGTTTGTCCAGGTTTTTTTATCATTATCAAAGCAGCAGTGCTTTGGATTAATGCATCATCACAAAGCAAAACAATTTGTGCTCCAGTCTTTGAAAATGCCAGGGCTTTTGAATTCCTTTTTGCTGGTAAGTTGATAACAATATAACCAATTTTAAACAAAATAATCAGTATGTGGGGCTTTGCTGATGATCTTCCTATGGGATAGAAAACAGAGGCCAGACTCATTTCTGCAGCATGGCCTGTATATTTGCAAGAAATATACAACACAGTCCTGTGATTCCCTGCATATAGTCAGACTCCAGCACTACAAGAAACAGACTTCAGCATAGAAACTTACTCTTCAAACTTTTTGTCAAGGTCAAACTACTTCAGCCGCATGTGACTCCTCTTTCTTTGGGAAATCCCTGCCTGTGGGATTTTCTTTCTCTCTTTCTCCTGTTTCCATACACAAGACCCACTTCCTGCTGCTTGAAGTCAAGCACAAGAGAAAACCTAGTCAACTGCATGGACCAGATCCTGCTTCAGCTTGCAATGGTTCTAATTTTTTTAGCAGCCAGTTTCATAAAGAAATATAACTACTTTTTTACATTGATCTTGTAAAAAAGGTGTGTCCCATGGTGGGGGTTGAAAAAAAACCAATAAGAAACAGAGATCATGCTCCTTGGCTACAACCAGCAGTGTAGCAGGAAATAAAACTCTGAGGAAACTCCCTCAGTTCCAGGACTAACACTGAAGATAGTAAACGTTTTTTAGTATGTTTAACTTCTTTTTGCTGTAGCTTCAACAAAATTTCATTCAGCTGTATACATATCAAGAAAAAAAGCACTCCTGCCTTTTAATACCCACTATGTCACCCAAACCTCTATTTCTAACTAGTTAGCTGTAGCAGACCTCCCGGAAAGTGTGTAACCATGTAAATGAGCAATGAAATAATAGAATCATAGAATTATAGAATGA
>NW_010329620.1:0-9977 GCF_000700745.2 Antrostomus carolinensis
TCCAGATTGCTTAATTGGTCCCTAACCCAAGATTTCCCCATAGCTCCTGGTCCCCATGGAGGAGCTGGCCCTCATTGTATGCTGACAGTTTCAAAAGCATTGGGTTTTTTTTTTTGTTTTTTTTTTTTTTAAAGTAAAATATCAAAATCTGATTTGAATATTTCAAATATTCAGTTTGATATATCAATATACAGTTCTTCCCCTAAATAATTTTTCATGGTAAGATTAATGAAGTGACCCCTTTTCCACTAGTTTCAATAAATTAGCTCCTGAGCATCTGTAATTGCCATGTTGCAAGCATTACCTGTGAGAATAACCTCTCATCACATCACCTGCAGAAGGATTTCCTTCTTAGGCCAAAAGAATGTCCTTTATTGAATACTGCTTATGTTTAATAGGAACTCTGAAAAAAATTATCTCTCCCATACGCCCATGTGATACCACATGATCTCAAGAGATAATTGAGACAGATGTGTTTTATACTAATTGCTTTGGAGGTTCTCTGACACTGAAGGTCTGTAGTTATCTGCCAGTTCTCCAAAGCCCCTAAATAAGTGCTCAACACATGAACTTTGCTCTATAAAAAGCTAGTGTGGAATTACTAGGAAGAATTATCACTCAATCCTCTATCCATCTTCACATCTATATGGTGTTTTAAAGGTAACACTTCAGGCAGCACTTCCATTCATTCTCATACCTAGGCAAGGCTTTGGTCTGTTTTGAGGATGAGGTCACATCCACTCTCTCTATCCCATTCAGCTGGCCATGTCCCAGGGATCCTACTGGAGCTCAGGTGCTATACTGATGAAAAGAGATTACTGGAGTGTATACATAGCAGCACCTCTCCATGATGGGAGTAAAAAGTAAAAATTTCAAGCTAAAACCAGTATTAGAATAAATAGCTCCTAGCTTAACCTAGAATCAAACAGAATTTAATTTAAAAAAATTATCCAAAGACATAAAATTATACCTAGGCTTGCCACACGTTAAAACAAACATTCACATAATTTTTGCAAGGAAATAACACACTGTATCTTGTAAGCTGTCAGAGTATGTCAAGAACAGATTTAATATTACTCTCAGCTTTTACTTGATACTATTTGTTACATGTCTCCACAATTAGACATCTTCATTTTCACCTTCATGCTCTTTCATTTTATACCCTTAGGTGCTGGCTTCTTTCATGTAGGTCAGTTGGTGAAAAAACAACATGCCTCTGTCAACAGCTAAATGTTTTTGGTTGCAAGAATCAATCCACCTCTCTTTTCATATATATGTATACGGGCATGCACAACAATTCCTGTTTCTTTCTCTGTAATAATAAGCTCCATGCAGTGCTCCATTTATACAGATCTATATACTATGGTGTAAATCAGTTCTTCTCCATAACAGCCAGTAAGGTAATTATCTCACTATGTTCTGCAGCCAGCAACTAAATGCATCATCTTGCCAGAAGAAAGACTATGACATATACCATAACCCGGTAAGTATCACCTTCAGTGCTTTAATCAATGTTAACATTAACAGTGCACTCATCTCTTGCAAAGCATGAAACTATTGACCCCCTAAAGACCTATGTTGGGATATGACAGTATTTTACCCTGGAATTTAATTTGTGTTTGCTACTAATTAAAATACATGTGACGTTTCTAGCACTAACCCCAGTTGAAATCAAGCTGTGGATTGTGCGTTTCTCTTGCAAAATTTCAAGAAGAAACCTAGGGACAATAGTATTACAAGAACAAATCAGCTAGAAATCCGTTGTAATTCACTAAGGAAGCAAATCAGTGTCACACAGATGTAAAGAGACATGAGTTGGTTCTGCAATATCTCTGAAAGGAATGTAGAAAACCCCAAACAAACAAAAAACCCCACAGCATTGAAAGACAAATATCAGATAAACGCAAGGAACCAAATTATTCCCACCAGACTTTACAGGACTATGTCAGATTTTAAATTCAGAGAGAATGATGAAGCGAAATCTGCATTTTTCTCTTCTCTCCCAGAGACAACCTTCCACTCTGTGACCTCTTTGTGACCTCTTTATTCTTAAATCTTCTACACTTCAAATATTTTATATTTTTAATGATATTTTCTGGAGACTGTCTCATTATTATTATTGCTGCTGTATAACCTCTAATGAGGTTCACACTCTGAGATTATCCTATATTTTCCTACAGTGTCTACTAAGATTTGAACCATCCCAGCAAAGTCTAGGTGGAGTAGGTTCATGCTTGGACTCTCCCATCAGCCCAGAAAGCAGCCCAGGTCCTGTTCCAATCCACTTTATGCTCTTCCCTTAGCAAAAGAATCATTAGTGGAACAGAAAAAACACTGGCATAAAGTCCCCTCCAAAATGGGCAGCAAGTCCTCTTTTCCCATATCACCATGTTTTCCCTTGCTGCTCTTAGCCAAATAACAGAAAAAGAGGGTATATAATGCATTTTAAATCATTAATTAGGTGACAAAGAGGAGACCCTAAACTCTTTGCAGGCAGTTTTACCGTAAGATTCATGGGTTACAAACCAATTGCTATGGACAGTTGGATCTTCTTTTCACCTAGGTTGCTGAAACACAGCTGAAAGATGACGTTATTTCACAGAGTAGATAAGGGTATAGAAATAGTCTTAAAGTGAAAACCTAAATTTCACTGTGAATATACAAACTGAGATACTGACAGAGCAGAAGTCATTTATGAAGTTTTTATTTTTGATAGAACTTTTTTTGTGGGAAGATGAGGCAAGTTTGTGGCTGGATTGATGAGAAAAGAAAATGCTTATAAGCATCCTCAGAGCCATTTTGGGGGTTTGATTTTTTTTTTTTTCTAGAAGAGAAAGACAATGGCTGGGCTGAACCTTATAATAGAACCTTATAATATTTGGGGGTGATTGATTTTGTTGTTGGGGGCTTTTTTTTCCCCCACTCCTGTCCCACTACTGATTATAATACAGCAACAAAATGCTCATCCAAAGAAAGTCTAAAACCACACAGACTGAGAGTCTACTGTGAATCTTGCACGTTGTCAGCTTCGACACAGTCTCTACAGAGCAGAGTTAACATGAAGCTTTACATTCATGGGAACCTGGCTCCTTTGTAGAGACCAGCAGTAGTCTCTGCACCTCCTGTGTCTCCAGAAAGCCTCATTCTGAAAAATTATGAGACCTTACCGTCAAGCCTCAGTAACTTTTCAGTTTCAATATATTTTGCCAAATTCTTTCCATTTTCTTCATTTATCTTCCCTCTGACAAAGAAGTGATTTAAGAGAAAACTACATTTTAAGAGAGTAAAAACCCAGTTGAGATGAAAAGCAGTTATGATTTTAAGGTGAGCTTTAGCCACTTTCAGTTGCACTGTGATGATAATGTTGGTGTTTCATGATGCCACCTGCAGTTTGTGTGATAGATATGATCGTGTATTTTGCTTTGATACACTTGAGAGACACCCTAAAAATGTGTGTTTCCTGGCCATAAAACATGACTGCCAATCCTCTCAACCTCCCTGGAATCAAATCAAAATGATAGACAGTGACCTTTCTATTGGGGAGAAAGAGAGTATGAATAGGAAGAAATAACAAATAATATGTAGTGACTCTCATGAAACACAGAATTATTTCTTCCAAGAGTAGTTACCACTTCCCACTGCGAAAGATTCTGGTACCTTCTTTTACACTATCATATTAACTACCACGTGATCTTTATTGAAATCAGTGGGGTTACTCAAAGAGTAAGAAAAAAGGAATTTTGAAAAAGGATTTCAGAACTCTGTTCACCATTGCTAAATTCTTTGATTTAGTAACATGTGTAAGTCATCTTTTCATCCTTTTCTTTCATCTCAGGTATATTTTCATAAAACTAAGCATACTTTATAATTATTTACATTTAAAAACAACATAATCCCGTAATGTTCTATTTGCAACACTGATATTTAATTAGTTAAGCATGAGTAAATTTTTATGCTTTATATATAATGGAAAAAAATCAGGATAATACTGCAATAAATTTGCCAATACTGAAAACCTTAACATGTATGTTTGGGGATTCTAAACAATATCCAGCAGTCTTGAACAATACCATAATAATGAAGCATATTCATATGGGGCATTGTTCCATCTGAATTCCATAAGGATTCTAGAAAATGTAATCCTTCTAGATCACACCAGTTAACACTGCAAAATACTACTTGTCAGTCCTTCAGTCACTAATGAAACATACTGACACACATAAGGTGAGATTCTGATCTTGATACAGCTATAATGATATTGTCTTTAACAGATTTTGGTTTAAAAATATGATCAAGATTCATGTCCGTATTTTAAAATACAGTTGCTGCAAATGTTAAATACCAATGGAGTGAAAAAATGAGTTGTATCAGGCTGAACAAAAGCTACCAAGGAACTAACAAGACTCATGCTTAAATCAGCTGAAGGAATTATCTTGCACTTTCTGCCACATGAAAAGAAAAAGGGGTCTGGGATACAAGGTATAATTTTAAAATAGAGCAAGTTATTCTGTTGGTAGTATTCAATTGATTGCAATAGAATTAAGTTGGCTGGGAATTTGTTTTTCTGTGTTGCAGAAGGACCCTGTTTACCTGGTTGGGAAGTGTGAGGCTCAGTTCTTCACAAGAACTTCAAGTGTGGAAGTGGATTTATTTCCTGGTTATTGGAACACTTTCTGGTTTCAGTTTCTCTCAGGCAATTTCATCTAGTGCTTATATAAGACTGTACACACTTATATACGTATGGCCAACAGCAATAGCTTAACGTATTAATACAGATATTGATTGAAATGCAAATATAAGCCGTGTTTCCATCTCTCTTGCAGCTACTTACCAGCCCCTCTAATCTAGTCATTAACTTAGTAAGAATGTAAGGGACAGCTGAAAAGCTGAAATACTTCCCGACTTCAGTGGAACTTGGTTGTCTTAGAGTAACACTGACTCTCTCCTAGACTGAGATTTTTCAGAAAGCAAACAAAGTAAACTAAATATGCTTTCCAAGTCACAACTCTAAAATATATCCTGCAAATTAACTTTTTTCTTCTCCTTCAGGAACTGGAACCTTGAGACTACAAAAATGTCAGCTTTTAACAAATATTAACCTTTTAATTCCAGTCTCTTTTTCTAGAGGGTGGCTGCTGGGATAATATGAAATACTGATGGACTATCCATCACACAGCTTCTGCCTATGGGTCATTGCACAGCCTTAAACAACCACAGAAACCAAAAGATAAATCTTTTGATAAAATACTTGCAATTCTTTAGAGATATTTTGAGCTAATGCCAGTGTTTATCCCGGAGTGGTTTCTCTGCTGTCAGCAGAAGCAAAGAGTGTTTATAATGCAGTTTGCATCAAGACTGAAACATGGTTCCATAGACTGAATCTGGGCAACGGCCAGGCAAAGCACCTGGAGACCATTTTGTCTCCATTATTCACAGTGTAGAATGCAAGATGAAAAGTCAGAGTTCACCAACAAGCATCCACAGACAGAGTACAAGGCTCTTTTTGAGATACTGAAAATTGGAGCAATGCATTTGTCTCAAGTATTAGAAACATTTTTATTCCTGCATTACCAAAGAGGATAGCCCTAAGCTGCAGCCTTCAGGCTTAAAATCACACACACATACAGGTCTGGAAAGAGATGTGGTTATACAGGGTATTAAGGAAGAAGCCCTCTAGACAGAAAAGGTTTAGAATGTGCTCAGCCCAGCTTTTAGTCAAAACCTCCATAATAGATGAAGTTTGTTACGTGATATTTTATCTGCCGAATTCCAATCTCACAGTGCCAGTGAAAAGTCAGAGGAGTTTGGTAGTGTTGTGGTCTGTACTTTAGGAATAAATACAAGAGAAGAGGAAAAAAGGGATTTAATCTGGCCGCTATACTAACTGATGCATCTTGGGGATTTTGTGACAATACAGTGGGGGACCCTTACTCCTTTTGCCTTGCATCTATTTGCAATAGCCACCATATTTCAGCTAGTGGTGCCGAGACTTCTGTGGATCCTACCATCTGCCCAGAGAAATATTATTTTATTCAGATCTTGGAATGGGTTCTTCTGTTCTTGTGTTTCAGAAATCCAGGAAACAAAATAAAAAGCAGCATATAAATTAAATATAAATAATCCAATCCTCCTAGAAATCTAAACAAAATGTAGTTTGGAGGCCCTGCCAATACCTCCTGTCATGGATGTATCTCTTATAACACTCTCACCATGAGAATTCTTTACAACTTCAGTTGTCTTATTTGAGAGCTTGCACATTACTCACAAGAAAAGGTACTTGACAGTTAAATGTATTATATACAGAGTCTTTGTACTATGAATCCAAGTCTTTTTTTTTTCCCCTCCTTTTTTAATTCTCCCTCCCCTTTATCAAACACTACTATTGACTGGGGAGCAAAAGCCCCTAAGATACTAAATCTTCAGACCATGAAGAGCAATGGAATGGCTTTCTAATGGAGTATATCTGAGTGCCTCTGGCTTTTAGAACCTGTCTTTAAAGTCTGCTTACTGAGGCATAGATGAACCACTCAGAGACAGATTTGTCACTTTGGTTTTCAGGACACCCATCCTGTAAAGACCACAAAGTAATTGCAAGGACTTTAGTGGCCAGACCTTCTCTTGCTATTCATGAGGTTCTTGAATTGGATTTAATTTCATGCCAGATTTGACTCTATCAATGGAAGACCAGCTCAAATGATTTCTTAAGAAATGCCCAAATAACACCAGCCATTATTACAAATCTTTTTATGCTCCATAGTGCAGAGCAAGAAGAGACGTTTTGACTCTAAAAATCAAAGTATAGCTATTTTCCTAAAGGCTACTGTAAATATTTTACAGTGTACAGTTACTAAGGACATACCTTTAATTATATTTCAGCCAATTTATAATCTAGGTCTTTAAAGCCATAAACCTATACAACAGGACACAAAGCCCTCTAGTTTATTGCATTATCAAGGTTTTCTCTCCTTCTCTCAGCCTTTCTGTCCAAGATACAATGTTGTGACTATTTACCTCTTCACAAGCTTTTGTACACTTGTTTTCATGCTATTCTGAGTAGCAGACTGATTAGTGTGTAAATGGCTGACCAGAGCGAGCTAATTTGCAGATGCCCTGGGGATAAAGAGCTCATATAAACTCAGCAACTAGGATGGTGGAATTGCATTCAAGAGTTCATGTAGATACTGTATTTAATAACAGTTACATAACAAGGAATTATCATGAGTAAATTTCAGGGTGCTTGACCACTGAAAGAGTTTCAGCTCCATTTTACAAGTGGTCAAAATGAAGAAGGAAACAGTTTGATAAAGACCCCACAGAAATGCAATAACACAGTTATGAGTAAAGCCAAGTTTCCTGGCTGCAAACATTATGACATGCCCAGTTATCTGGCAAAAGAAAATGTGTACAGTCAGTTGTACTCATATTCCCCACACAGAGACAGAGATGGGAACTAAAAACTTGGGCATACCTGCCTTACTGCAGTCCTTTTATAACCTCCTTTACTAGCTATGACAATTCCTAATTCATACATAAATTGACAACATTAACAAAACCTTATGAAACAAGTGGATTTCATCTTCCAGTTCCTTTTCTTACCCATTTCTCAAAGACCTGGTCAAACCCATTGGGATATTAAAAAACAAAAACAAACAAAAAAAACCCAAAACCCAAAAACCAACCGCATCCCACCACACAAAACTCAAACCCAAAATTTATATATGGACAGCTAAGTGCTAGACTTACTTAGAAAGCCACCCTTTCTCAACATCCTTAGTTAGATTGTCATCCCACTTGATGTTTCTTACAATAAATTCCTATTTCTAGATCTGCTGCCGTAAAAATGATGCAAATTGGTTCCATGGAACCAGCTGCAGAGTCATACTGATTTACGCCACCTCCTCCGTGGTAGGAAAGTTAATAACCATGTTATTTTTCCTTCCTTTCCTGAGACTGGTTAAAACTCTGAAGAACAAATCTGTTTTATGCTAGTTGAAGACTTCACCTTCTGCATCCAATAAAGTGCTGAACCAAACAACATCACCACACCCACCTTTTCTGTGGTCTCTATAAAGCAGCACGTTATGTTAATATAGGACAATGCTAGATTTTTTTAATGCCTGAGCTCATAGCTCCCAAAGTATATGATACTATGTTTTACTTCATTAAGCTACTCAGACTGTAGGCACAAAACAACTGAAGTGGCTGGCCCACTGTTTGTATCTTCGTTTTGCCTGCTGCCACCAGAAACCAGTCAGTGGCTTCTGTATTTAGAAATAGTCAAAGCAGCTTCTGTATTTGACAGTGTCTGCATGTGTTCCTGAATTCCCATATAATGCACTAGAGATGAATGATTTCAAACCCACTCAAACTGTACATTCGGAAGCTGTTCTTGAATTCAAAGATTTTTAAAGAAGAGTAGAAAAAAATGAGAAAAAATAAACTTAAATGAGGGAATAGGAAGTAAATGCATTTGAGAGCACGTAGAATGGAAACCAGAGACAATATGTGAAAAACAGATCAATGAGAGAATCTAATTTCTTCTCCCTCATGCCAATCCAGCTTTTATACAGAGATGATACTTACACATCTTTCTTTAACAAGAACATCAGAGAAAAAAAAATGAACTGACTATAAAAGTAATAAAAAACAAAGTAATAACTATGCAAAGAAAAAGGGTTCATGAATTTCACCTGGTTTCAAAACTTTATAATAGTTCAAAAGGTTCAGCAAGATTGAAATAACAATAAATTTCAATACTGTAAGGGAAGAAATTTCATTCAATAGAAAAGACAGAACAATTCATGTATAGATTTATATTTAAATTAACCAGCATTGTAATTCAAAGTTACATTTACTCATACATATACATATAGTCCTTTTTTTAGCCTGTGCAAGTCTATCATGAAAAAATATCTAGGTTTCATCAGTGATGAAGCAAAGAGTTATGACTCTATTTTAAACACACTTCACACACATACTGCAGACTTCAAGCCTCCAGAAAAATAAAATCCCACTGGATATCTTCATAAAATCTACCTGGTTGTTTTCCATAAGGATCCTTATGAGTTATTGTGAGCTTCTATGAAACTGAAAGGGTTTTGTTGTTTGGGTTTTTTTGTTTGTTTGTTTGGGTTTTTTGTTGTTTGTTTTTTTTAATTAAATAACAGAACAGAATGTTCTCAGTAGCACTTCTGGTAGGTGACAATACAACACCAGCAAAACAATTGGATAAAATAACGTTTCATTGTCTGCTCCAGGATTACTGGAAAATTAGGGAGAAAATGAAGGCCAAACTATGCGCAAAAAGGTGTTTCGCCTCTCCAAAAATAACATAGTTTATCAGAATAACAAGTTAAAACAGGTTCCCTATACTGCTTCTACAAAGAGCTGAAGCTACTGCCAAAAACATAGTAAAAGCAATTCAAGACAGCTGCATCAAAGAATCTATTATTGGCCTGGGCACACTAGTACACAAAAGCAGAGAAATTACTATTATATAACCATGAAGAAATGGAAAAATTATTATTTTGGTCAGAAACAAGTAAAATTCTAATTTATCTAGAGAATATTGACTGAGATGTTCAGAGTGAAAAGAAGCTAGATCCCCACATTCCCCTGAATTTTAATAGCATTTAGGTTCCTTTGAGAAGTCGAGGCAACGCTTTCAATTAAACTGCTTTGCATAATTTTATGGTTTGATCCTGATATGCACTGAGACAATTCCCACTACATTCAGTCAAAGTTTAGGGCAATCAGCATCTCTCGGCACCTGACTGGAAAAATTCAAAAGATAAAACTTCTCAGTTACCTGCTTCATGGATTTAAAACAAAAACCAAAAATAATCAAAAACAAACAAAAAACATCAAACAAAAACCCCATCAGGCAACATACACCTACAAAGGCAATTGAACTAATTATGTAAACATGGCTAAAGGGGAAAAAAACAACAACAACAACAACAAAAATCAATGGAAAT
>NW_010329620.1:10007-18232 GCF_000700745.2 Antrostomus carolinensis
AAGAATGAACCTTCCCCAGACACTCCTCAATAGCAACAGCTATCTGGATAAGACATGCACACCAAGACAGAAATGAGAGACGGTCCTTGTTACAGTACAGATGGTCTTTCTTTAAAAGTGACACTTCCCATCGCAACCCATTAAGTAAATATGTTGTGACACCTACAATTGAACATTGTGACATTACCAAATAATACACAAGTCAAAAATTAATACAGTCATTAACTGCTCATCTAATACATGGAGCAAAGTACTATATCATGTATTGATACCGGGAACCATGTGATATTTGATGTCTACAATGAAAGATTTGAACATATTTTTGATTCCTCTGTCCCCATATCTTTTCAGAGATGAGTAGATAATGATGTGCCATTCAGTTGGGAAACTGGGCTGGAAACT
The DNA here is from genome assembly GCF_000700745.2 of Antrostomus carolinensis. Taxonomy (NCBI): domain Eukaryota; kingdom Metazoa; phylum Chordata; class Aves; order Caprimulgiformes; family Caprimulgidae; genus Antrostomus; species Antrostomus carolinensis. Next base: position 10,410 of record NW_010329620.1, read on the forward strand.
TTCTTGGAGAATTTACAAGTTGGTTGGGCCTCTAGCAATGAGAAGATGCCTGATTTTATGCTTTGTGCACATTCATTTCAGTGCTAAGTATATGTTATAGTTTTAAGCACATATCTAAATTTTCTCTGCATCTGAGCCAGTGATCTATATATATTGTATTCAGGTATGAGAGCAGTAGGATAATAATCTTGCCTATGGTACAGTAGGATTCTATGTCCAAACTATGCAAAAGTATCATGTTTACCATCCAAAAAAGTAAAAATGGGGTATAGAGTTATTTTATTTTCACATGGACTAGCATTCTAGAGTATGTAACTGTCGGTTCCCTTTAAATCCTAGAAGATACAATTAAGGGACATAAAACTACCACCTGCCACTCAGTCTAGTTGTTAACTCAACCATGATGACATTATGGTTGTGATACAATAATCCTGACAAAACAGTATTACTGCTAGGCTGCCTAACATGAGCAGCACATGAATTTAAACAGTTTTTAAAGCACCTGGGTATAGATACTGGCAGTATGTTTTAAAGAGTTTTCTTAATTATTTACTGTATGTGCAGCAGTTCAAGCTCTCAAATTAAACTGTAATTCCCTCCCATCCAGCTGGATTCTGGGTGATCTCAAACTCCTAGTAAGATCAGCAAAATCTGTTTGCAAGGCATGTCACTGGAACCTCTTGGTCCTTTGCAGATTGACTTGCAGCCATTTTTGCAGTACTAGAATCATTTCATTCAAAGCACATCTCAGAGAAGGTTTAAATAGCTGCAGCAGAAAGTCTTCACAATCTTTTGGGTTTCTAAATTCAGTGAAATAGTAACCGTTCTCATTAGTCATTTCCATTTAGCATGACTCCTCTTTATATAGAAAAGATGAATTTCCAGGGGGAATACCAACATAATGGTCCAGCCAGGTACCAGAACACAATAGTTCAAAAAAAAAAAAAAAAAAAAATACTGAGACATACAGATCCTAAAGTTCACTGAAAATAAAATTGTTTTCCACTGTAAGTGTAATTTAATAATCTAACATATTCAATACATTTGATATTATTTTAGGAGTATTTCTGAAGGCTAATGGATACAGTGTGTACTAGCTTCAATGTACTGGCGTACAAAAACTGCTTTTGTTGTCCTAGCAACAGCCAGGAAAAAATGATCTCATAAATCAAATTCAATGGAAATGCAGTGCTTTACTGAAATAGACAACTAAATTATTTTAAAATGTAACAACTTAAAAATATACTTTAGGAAGTTGGATCTGACCTTTCCAAACTGAGATTGTTCTAGGGAGCAGTAGGGTGGGAAGCATGAACCCACATTTTAATGAAGAATAGTAAGTACAAAACTAAATTACCAGACTAGAATATTTTGTATATGTATCTGCTCAGTTTCCTTTGGCTACCAATGTCTATGAAGTGCAGAATTCCCATCTCCTCCTGTGACCAGGGATCATATAGGAGGCTATTTCTATAAAGGTGTATGAGAGCAAAGCTAAGGAAGTACTTTTGGCACTCAGGAAAGCACTGGGAGGGGCAGAGTGGAGGACTAGACCTGTAAGCTATTTAATAGAACAAGGTACAATCAAGTGTGTCGTGTTTCTTAGAGACAGTCTCACTTTCTCTGATGTACAGAAAGGGAACTATAGGATGTTACTCTACATCACACCTCCCTCCCCCCCATATTGTTTCATGATGCTGTATGCTCTGAACATCCCACTGATCTCCATCACTTAGTGTCTAACTGCTGAATCAAATTTGTCACCTTGATCCGGGTCCTACTGCAATTAGTGAATGGAGTAAGAGTGTTTCCATTTACATTAACGGGTCTTATATCATGTTTATTTTATGAGTATCTTCAACAACAATCCTCTAAGGAACAGAGGAAGCGGATAGCTAAACATATTTCAAGATCCATATGCAACTGGAATGAACCAGGGAACAAAAATAAATCATGACAGGTCTTGAAGAAAATGGGAGGAATGGGTTTACCGGATTTATGGCAAGCTGTACTTCCATGTAGTCTCATAAACATTTATGTTGGATTGTACCTGAGATGATCAGATCAAGTGTCTATAAACTGAAAGTAATGACATCCAATTAGCACTTCTGAAGAAGAATTTACAGTTCATTGGTCAGCCAAGCCAGGAAGAAGTTCATAGAAATACTACTTGAATATCCAGTATGCTCAGAGTGAAATCAGATATGAGAAAACAGTGAGTATTTTTGAGGTATATTTTAAAGCTGATAACCATTTACTATATTATCTGGATAATGTCTGTCTGTAGAATCACAAAAGGGAAATTATCACAAAGAGAATTAAAACATATTTTAAATGAAGTTCTATTAACTACTTCATATAATTGAAAAAAAAATACAAACAAGCAGGGGCTTTTGTAGCTTAAAACACCATTTAGAAAAATCATAAAAATCAGGAGAGTCTGAAATAGATTAATTTCCAGCAGAATCTCATTAAATTAGAATGTAAGATAACCAGGTATCTGGTTAAAGGAAATACACTGTATACACATTTTTATACATCATTGCAAGGACATATTTACAACCTAGGGGCATAACGTGATCAGGAAATGAAAAAAGAATTTCTAGAATATTGGAACAGCTGATTATCACCAACAGCACATATTTTACTTCTCTGAGAAGATACCAGTCAGACAGTTATCCTTCAGATAGATTTTTTTAGACTTTTTAGAAGTGTTTGGTTTTGCCCTGTCTTTGCCACAAGGAAAGTGATAGGTCTGGGGTTTTTATTTCATTGACCAATGATGGATTTTTTCTGAAATCCTAACGTTAAATGTATTTATTTATTTCTTATATTGTTCATATTGCTATATGCATTATCATCACCATATAGTGTATGTCCACTTATAGTAGGGCCTCCATTTATGATGCAAGTTTTCTTTATTCTATTGCCTTGTATTGACAGCAGACTCCTTAATTACATATGTAAATAATGTGAACTACCAATAACTTTGTTTAGATTTAACTTTAAAAGTAAAAGTATAATAAGTGAATAGCCAGATAACCCTAGAAGAGAACTGGTTTTATAAAAATACGTTATGATAAGGAAAAAATGTTTTTCTTAGAAAGCTTTTGAAGTCATTTTTCTTTTGTAAGCAGTGAAAGAAAACAGAACACTCGTGTGCAACTTCACCAGCTGCACTGGAACCTCAATGGGACGCATTCAAGAAAGTACAGAATATAAACTAGCCAAGGCATGTTTGAAATTTCAAGAAGGACACAGCTAGTGAGATAGTAAAATATCAATGCTGTACTTATTGCAATGTCACTGGAATGATTCATCATCTACAAGTTCTCATAGACACTAAAAAATTCAGCATTAACTATTCTAGTGCTGAAGTGCAAGACTCGGGGAGATGGAATGGATGATGACAAAAAAAGAAATCTTTTCTTCATGAACAGTAACAGTAATTTAGTGTAACCCATATCTCTGCAGACAAACATCCCTGTGTAATGCAGAATACTTTCATCAAGCAAAATGTGACTCACTGTCTCGACCTAATCCACAAGTCATGTCACCTCTGGGGAACTTCAGCTGAGCAAAGCTTTGTTTTGTTTTTCAGCTCCAGAGTCAGCTTCATGTTAACATGGTAGGTAAAGACAGACAAATGCCAATAAAATGCTGAAATTTAATTGTAAAATACATATACTATTCTCTCACTAAGTAATATGTATTTTCAGTTGGATTATGACTATAGCCTATAAATGTCACTTTGGAAATATAACTGGAATATGATAGATTTTGCTAATGGCTTGTTCACATACGAAAGTTATAGGGAAGTTGAAGTGTACAATATAAAAAGAATCTGTAAAGAAATGAAACCAACTCTTCATTTGTGAACATCCCTATTCAATACAAAAGGGCCTCATTCTCACTTAGCTAGCAATAGGTTAGAGGTGATTTAAGCTTAAAAATAAATATCCGCAGGGAAATCTACTGTAATAATACAGCTAATTAGCAATGCCAATATTATGAGTACAACAGAAAAAAATTAAAACCCCACTGAACAAGCCTGCAGTATCACTGGACATCAGAAATGCACCCGACTGGTGTATTTGCTGGGCAGTAGCTCTGTGGAGAGTACACCAGTCAGTTTTTGAAAAAAAGTCATTTCTGACACCAAGGCTTTACTGGCTTGTACTTAACAGCAGTTCCACCATATCTCTGTAGAACTCCTTACTGTCACACATTGTCTTTGATTTTCACTTTTTAAAAATGGGGGGTGGGGGGAATGAGATGTTGAAAATAAACAAACAAAAAGCAGATAGCAATTTAAAAAGTGTTCAAAACAGGAGAATTGCTGCAAAGATGAAGCCAAAAAGCTCATGTACAAAGCCCCTTTCTCCACCCAGAGGGTCAGTCTTGCTAACTGCAGAGAAACGGGAGTAAATCCATCCCTACTTAGCCCACAGTTATGGAAAACAAACAGACCCTTTCAAGGTTCAAGAGCAGAGATGGGCCCATCCCCTTCACCACCAACCAAGCCTTACATTGGCTTGGTGTCTCTGCCATATTGCTTCATGTATCAGTTACTTCTGTACAGGCAGACAGTGGGATGTAAACAGTCAAACTGTTTGGCCTTACCAGCCTATATACATCTAAAATTGAGAGACAGGACTAGATTTTGCATTAACTTAAAGGGAGCAACATAAATCTCATTTTCTCAATTCCATTCTGTGGGACACACCTCACCCCATAATTCTTGGGATCCTATCTAGATCTTCTCAAAGTCAATAGAAAGACTTCAACTGTCTACACATTAAGGCTCTACATCAACTGATATGCTCACTGCTCATTTTTAGGAGAGACTGAAATGGCTGATGGATTAGCACAGGAAAGTCAGTATTTGTTGAAAGTCAATATGTATTTTTATAGCAGCTTTTATGATGGGCATCTTAAGGTGCTGAATAGAGAAATCAGACACTTAAAATAATTATGGTGCTCAAACAGCTGAGCAAAACATTTAAAGGTGTACTTCTGTACGGAACTTGGCCCGATTCAATATAACTGGCTTTGTTCTCTCTACAGTTCAGAGAAAACCCAATTGTCAGCTGACAGGTGTCACTTTCAAGTCTCAGTCATCTATTATCTCTTAAAGACTTTCTTGGTTAGGAAGGAAAAATATCAGGAAAGACATAAAAAATAGCCACTGAATGCATGTCAAACCTAGAAAAAAAAAAAGAGAAACAGCTGCTCTTGGTTTGGTTTGGCATGTTCTCTTATCACTGGCAGCTGCGGGACTTGCTGTGTTGCTTTGCTCAGCAAAAACAGGATACTAATATAATAGAACAGAAATAAGTTCACAGAAGTGAAACGATCAGCCTCACTAGAATGCTCAAACCTGCTCCAAGCACAAGTAATAGAAAGCTAGCACAAAAAGAAAAAAAAAAAAAAAGTTGGGGAAGAAGGGAAGCACAGCAGCAGAATTTGGGAAGGTGTATAAGGACAAAGGCTAAAAGGTATTTAGCACATCAAAAGAACCTGCACCCCAGGCTTGTATTGCAAAAAATGAAGAGGTTCCTATGATGCAGTGACTGATATAGCTTCACAACACCCCAAATGCCTTTTATTCATTTTATGTCGTGAGCAATCTGGGACAGCCTGGCAGTATCAGCAAGACTGAGAATTGAAGTTTCTTTCTTTCTTAGTTCTTACACTGTAAAACAAAATTCTGATTCATCTGTGATTTGAAAGAGAGCTGTTCTTTGCTTTAGCCATGAAGTCTACTGTAGATGAAGGAGAGCTCTTGCTAAACCATTATTCATTCTCAGGAAGACAATCTTAATTGAGCTGGAAATGAGCAGTATCGAAACAGCAAAGTTTATAGGTTGCATAAATATGCAAAAAAAAGTAACAGAAAACACAGTATTTCAGCCTTGTACTATGCAATACATGATTTGCTCAGCTGTATTCTCTTTTTTTTTTTTTTCCATAGAAATCCTCCATTGTTGCCTGGAATGCAGATAGTAGGTTGCTGATCCCACTAGTGGAGTGCCCAATATGACTGCAAATGTAGACGTATGAGTAGTATTTAAATAAACCAGTTTACAGCACATTTGACAATGGTTTCAACCATCAGGTCCTGCTTGTTTGGTTAGATATCTATGTTATGAGAGAGTTTTAACTCCTAATGCTTTCCTTACTTACACAATTGGCTCCAGTGACACAGACATCAGTTTTCATCCAAAACTTAACTGAGAATCCCTAGAATGACATCTCCATCTAGATAAAATTAAGCAATACCCATGCTGTGGAGAAGGATGAACAATTATTTCCCCTTCTGAGTATGTGCACATATGCTGTGTGTTGGAGACAAGAGTACAGAAAACCATTCCAATGAGCAGAAAGCTACAATGTAACATACTACTGATCAAGGAGATGTAAACACCAAAGCAAGAATAAAAGTTAAGGTGCAAAATACAAGTTAGGACAGACTAATTAATACAGAGTTCTTTCCATATAATCAGCTCATACCCACTAACTTTTTTTTCATTCCAGCATAACAACAGAAGGAAATAGACTGAGTTCTCCAGATCAGTTCCACAGGAACCAAATAGACTATATAAATGTGCATAAGAGATGAGAAAATGCCATATTCAACAATGAAATTCTGTCAGTACTCAGTGCTTAGCTAACTGTTTGCAGAATTTGATATTTGCTAAAATTAAGAAATAAATAAGTCAACTAACCATGTTCAAATCATTTAGACACATCCATTAGAGTATACCTGTCCAAAATGCAGCGTGCTCTTGGATTCTTGACAAATAAAAGGAATTCAAGAACAGAAGTCAATCCTGCTTTTGCCCACATTAGAATGCAAATAGTCTGCTTTAATCAAACAAGTCTAGAGTAGCAACAAATAATTTTTTTCCTACCTTCACCTCTTCTACACAGCATAACTGACTTTCCTTCAGTAGAGATGTTCCTGATTTTACATCAGCTGACACAAGATGGGCAGTCAGGTCGAGTTCAGTGAATTCTGGAACAGATGGATTTAAAAATGCTTTAACTCACCACCCACTCATCCTATATCATCAACTACTATCAACTATGATCTCATCAGCACTTGACACCGCTAATATGTCATGAAGGACAAAATGATGCATGTTTTCACAGGTATTGCAGGCTGTATTTTCTATCTGGCTAAATGGCAGGCTGAGTTTAGGGAATTACGGGAATTGTTGTAGATAGATATTTCTCAGTAAAGAAATAAATGCTACAAGAATTGTTGTAGATAGGTTATGCTGTAGCATTTATTTCTTTACTGAGAAATATCTTTCTCCTTCAGCGATATGTGCATTGTGTTGTGCAACATTTTCACATTCGCCTCTCTCATCTCATGTCAACAAGGAGAAAAAAAAAAGGAGGGAGGGAGGTGAAGAGAGAATTTAAAGTCTGTAGAGAACATGGGCGATTACTGCCTTCATTAAGCAAAACAGTAAAATAATGTTGACCTTTGAAGAAATCAGCAAAATTTTGCTCTTTTACTTTTTGTGCAAAAGAAAATCTACACAGCATCATACTTTCTTTGGAGTAACACATTAAATTGTAATCAGCTCCCAGTATACCTAGCCTCCCCTGAACAACCACTGGAACAATCTATAGAACAGATATATTCTTTTCATTACTCTTTATTAACTTGGCCCCAATCAGGGAAAAAAGTAAATGCCCCTCTTTAGTTCTCTTGACTTCTGAGGTTACTTGTATGCTCAAAGTTAAGCAGGTGCCCATACAGCCAGTTGAATAGCCCCAATTCATAGAATCATCGAATGGTTTGGGTTGGA
>NW_010329621.1:0-6754 GCF_000700745.2 Antrostomus carolinensis
ACAAGAACAGGAGGAAACCAAAGATGAGGCCCTCAGTGAGAGTGAGAAGAACTTGGCCCTGAGGTTTAAAATGTATGAGGTGTTGCAGAAAGACGTTGCGCATATTTTGTCAGCCTGGGACAGGGTGCATGGTGTCCTACCACCCACTGTGCACCAAGAGGAGCTGCGGCCCCAAGCAGAGCAGCGCCGGCCTTCATCCTTCCGCAGGGCCCGGATGGAGAGAGAGAAAGAACGTCAGAAGAGGCTGGAGAAAGAGCGCTTGGAGAAAGAACAACTGGAAAAACAGAAAGCTCTTGAGGACTCCAGGTTACGCCAGCTGGAAGGGGAAGGTCCTGAAGGGTCAGCCAGAGGCCAGGACATTGGGGAGCCCTCCTTAGACATCCAGGTGATGGACTCGGAAGATGTGATTAGGGAGATCCTGGAGAGTGGAAAGCTGCCAGCAGCAGAGCAGGTAAAGCCCTGCAGGACTAGGACACTGAGCTTGCCATGGTCTGGGCCCTGGTGCATTGTGTCCCACCAGGTGACAACAGCACAGAGCCTTGTCCAGGCCACTGATACTGTTCCACAATGGCTCCACAGCAGCCATGTGGCTGGGGAGGTTCTCAGCATCCCTCAGATGGGTGGCAAGAGGAAGTGCTCTCTGTTTAGAGAGTTTCCCAGTTTGGGAATCATTACAAATGGTCCCAGGGCAGCTCACTGGACACAGGTCCTTGTGTCCTTCTGCTGAGTCACTCAGGGGAGAGGTTTCTCTCTAGGTCCCGCTTGTAGATCCTGGCATTGCTCTGGAGCCTGCCCGCCCCACTGGGAATAAAAAAAACACTGTACTCCATAAAAATAAATAAAGCCCATTGCCTAAAGCCAGGAGGTGTGAGGATGGAGGTGGCTGGAGCAGTACCAGGGTTTTCTCTCTTGTTTTAGATCCTGGATCACCTGGAACTGGGTCCCTCAGGGCCTCCTATTCCCCCAACTGCTTTTTACTCTGTCATCCACTACCCGGAGAAGCGGATGTCCCCTGCAGCAGAAGCCCTCAAGCACTTCGTCTTTGTTGTGCCGGGAGGTGCCAATGTGGAAGAAGAAACAAAAGATATGAAAGCTCTTGTGGATGCCCCCGCCGTGCCTACAGTGGAGGTGCCCAGGGCAAGGGACCAGGCTGGATGGGGGCATGGTGGGGAGGAGGATGGAACAGGATCACTGTGGAAGAGCAGTGGAGATGTGACAGGTCCCTGTGTCCTGCAGGCATCCCTTTTGTCTGTCCAAGAGACAGCTCTGCTTGAGACATCGGGTGGTTCTGTAAGATGAGAAGAAAAAAAAAAAAAATCACCTCAAGCCCTCAGCTCCCCTTGAGGAGAAGGTCCTGGGCGAGGAGAGGTGGTGTAGGCAAAGCAAAGTCCAATCAGGAAGACCAAGTCCTTGGGCAGATGTGAAACCAGTAGATGTTGGTTATGTACTTGTTCTCTCTCCTGTTTGTTAACAAGCCTGTGGCTTTCTCTCCAGGGTGGGGATGTCTCAGGGCAGGTCTCACCTGTTTTTCCCTTCTCTATCTCCCCCTCGGTGTGAAGACATCAGAGGAGCAGGTCACGACTGTGAGGGCGAAGCGGAGCCCCAGCCGGGGCAGGAAAGGGCTCCAGAGACCGGGCACAGGAGCACGCACACGTACCCCCGAGGTGGACCAAAGTGGCGTGGGCAAAGTGCCATTACCACAGAGATCTGTCAGGTGAGCTGTGAGGGAGGAGGTGATCCTTCTGCTTCACGTCCATCTTGCCAAACGAGGTCCATGATCCCCAGCTCCGCAGGAACCCTCTGCCCGTGCCTCCATGGTATGGCGAGTCCACAACCCTCTTCCTTGTCTCATTTCCTCATTAGCAATGTCTCTTCTTTAATTGCCAGGCTGAGCAGATGCCGGTGGATTGTGCCTGCCCACGGCGAGGTGGAACTGAAGGTCCACTTCAGCTCTACAGTGCTGGGCCACTTTGATCAAATGCTGCATTTTGAGATCCTGGGGACAAACCGTTTGTACCAGCTGCACTGCAGGGGCACCTGCCTGTATCCCACCATCAGCCAGGACCCGCGGTAAGGCTGGCTCCTGGGAGCCTCCCACACTGTCTCCTCCTCAACTCAGAGCCAGGGCTGTCCCTTGTACCCCTGTGACCTTCTGCCTTGGGCAGAGCGTCCTACCTGAGCCACCCAACATCTCTTTCCGTGCTTGGAGCTGGGAACCAGTACTGGTACCTCAGCCACCAATAAGGGTTATGGCTTTCTGACCAGGCTGCCTACTTAGAACATGTCACAGCTCCTCATTCCCAGTTTTCTCTGCCCAGGCTGGTGTTTCCTCACTGGAGGATGAGCAAGGCAGACGATGACATAATCTTCAAGCAATATGTAATGAAGACGGGCGTATTCCACTTTGGACCACTGCTCTGTGGGAAATCAAGAGACTGGTATGTCCTCCCCGCCCTGAATGAGCACCTTGGTGTGCTTTCTGCTCAGAGTGAGATGTAGGGATGGGATCTCCAGGGCCTTGTGTTTCCATGGACACGCCTGGAAACGTGCTGTCCCGGTGGCATGATTCAGGGCAAGCCCAAGCAGAGACTGGGGAGAAACATGGGCTTGAAGGACCATAGATGAGTGAACCTGAGCAGGTAACAGGCACGTGAGCCTTGGAGGAGCTGGGGAGAGATGGAGATGATCTTTCCTACCTGGTGGGTGCCTTAGGGGCCAGAGCAACTTGCTGCTTCCAGCCTGAAGGTGACTTGGGGCAACTTATGTCCCCCCTTCCACGTCTCAGCTTCACCATCTATGAAATGGACTTTCTGGTACTTTTTTAAAGTGCCTGGACCTCTACGGGTAGACTAAACACGCCTTTAGTCTGCTGATGGCTTTGTAGACCATTCATTAATCTGTAGCATTAATAAGACTTGATGATTTGCCCTGCCCGTGTGGGGGCAGAGGGGGAACCCGCAAGGCAAGAAAACTGGGAATTATATTTTCCTGATCCTCACGGCTGGATAGAGTCTGCCTAAAAAAACTGTCACAGGAGCTGCTTGCGTCTTTCTATTTGTAACAACGCTTTTTTCTTTCTTTTTTTTTAATATTAGGAGTGATGTTCTTGTCTTCTCGGGAGCTCTGGAGGGCTGGTGGTATTTTGGCAACCCAAGGGAATTAAACCAGTTTAAAAACCAGAAGAGGATCTTTAGCCAGGCTGATGAATGCTCTCGGCTTTCTGGTTGCTTTTTTAACCCTTTAACTGCAAATTATGTTGCAGACCTTGGAGAAGGGACATTTGTTCAATTTAGCATTCCTCTTGGGAATGAATCCTTCCCGTTTCCTTCCCTCAGACTCGGAGCTAACCCAGGGAAGACAAGGCAATCTCATGACTTTTTTTTGAAAGAGGGAAGCTAAACTATTTTTAAAACCTCTTTTCCAAAGCATTTCTTTATATCCTGCAGGGGAGGAAACCAAACAAAGAAGGGGGAAGAACCCATGGGCCTGCCTGGGATACTTTGATTTTTCCAGGCACCTTTGAATTGCTGTTTTGTAAAATGCTCTTTAAGCAGCCTGAGCATTGTCACGCTTCTGGGCTGGAGGCACCAGGTGGAGGGGCAGACATCCAAGTAAGGTGAGGATGAGCTCACCTACCGTGCAATGTGCCCCTGGAAGGGAGGGGTCCTTTTTCTAAGCTTGCTTGTCAGACCATGGTCTTCCAGTGCAGCCCGCTGCCAGGACACGGTGCTTTCCTCCATGTGTGTTAAAAACAACAGTCCCGGGGTCTCCTCTGCAGCCTTTTCCCCTTTTTTTGTGGACAGGTACAAGGCGCGACACTCTCCCAGCAACTGTGAGAAGATCACCATCCTCAACACCAGCCCCATGGAAGCAGAGGTGCATTTCTCCTTTGAGCGCGATCTCAAAGCGGACACGTTCCTGTTAGACCCACCCAGCATGAAGCTGAAACCTCAGGAGAAGCAGGTAGGAGATGGACAGGTAGGGCAGGCACCGGTGGAAGTGCCCAGGAGCCGTTCCTTCTGCTCAACAAATGCTCTTCTCTCTTTCTGTTTGCGGGGACGATGCCAGGAGCTGAGCGTTTGGGCGTACCCCACTTCAGCTGGCCTCGTGGAAGACAAGCTCATCTGCTGCATTCAGGACAACCCAGAGCCCGTGGTCTTCCAGCTGTGCTGCCAGGGGGTGCGGGTGGAGCTGGGGCTCAGACCCAAGCAGATCCATTTCAACAAGCTGCTTCTGCACAGGTCAGTCATCCCACGGCCACTCTGCTGGGGGCAAGAGCTGTCAGCAAGCTCCTCTGGCTGTGTGGCCACTCAGATGGGAGGCTGGGCTACCATCTCTCTTTTTCCCAGCCGTTCCCAGTCTCTTGCTCACTGTTCCTTGCTGGCTTGGACATCCCATGCCAGCCACAAGCTCTATAGTCCCCCAGCAACCATAGAATGGCTTGGGTTGGAAGGGCCCTTTCAAGGTCATCTAGTCCAACCCCCCTGCAGTGAGCAGGGACCAGATCAGGTTGCTCAGAGCCCCGTCCAACCTGCCGCAATGCCATGCGATGGGCGTCCTGATGCATTTGCATCTTGTCTGCTGGTTCAGAGAGCAGTCCAGGAAGCTCCTCCTTATCTCCCTTCTGTGGGATACACTTCTAACACCAGGCTGTTCCCCCAGGACCTCACCTCTCAGGCTGGTGACATAGAAAAACCATTTAACTGTGGTTTCCTACCCATGGATAGGGCTGCTCCAAGTTGCGTTCGGTTGCAAGGGTAGCGTGACCGTTGAGCAGCGGGTGCTGAGTGTCTTTGTGTCTCTGCAGGAAGGACAGTAAGACCCTGGTCCTGCAAAACAGCACCCCACTGCCCATGGCCTGGCGGCTCAGTGGGCTGGAAAACCTCGGCGAGGACTTCTCTGTGTCACAAGACAAGGGCATTGTTGGTCCCCACACAAAGTTTGACGTGCATCTACATTTCAAGGCTACGAAGGCTCTCAACATTAAGAAGATGATCCGACTAGAGGTGAGGGGGACTGTCCCCTCCCTGTGCTCTTGGGGGTGGAGACCGTGCTGGAAGGGGACCCCGCAAAGAGGGCAAAAGGATGAGCCCTCCTGAGAGTCCTTCCTACCTTCATTTCTGGGGGTCAGGCCCTGAGCAGCAAGGGACTATCCTCAGCTGAAGGATAACGTTTTGGAAATGAAGTGCCTCCTGGGGTGCTCTTGTAGCAGAGCCACCAGCTCTGGGACACCTCACACTCCTTGTGTGATGTCTCTTCATCCCTGTGCCTCCCAGGGCGCTTTAGCAGCAGCGTTCCCTGCTGTAGGAGCACAGAGTTGGGCTGATGGATCCCACTGGGTCAACCCGTGAGATGAACAGGTTAGGAAAGCTTGGGAGTCCCAAATGCTTGTCAAGCAGGGGAGGCCATGGTGGAAGCAGCCAGCAGAGACAAGGACTTGTATGTTGTCTACAAAAGAACTTAGGAGAATGGTCTGAGCACTGCTTGTTCCTTGTCGCCTCAGGTTTCAGACACAGAAAACGCCCTGGGGATTGTTCAGATTGAAAATATCCAAGTCACTGCAGAAGCCTACGACGTTGCTCTGAGCATCAACATTTCTAAAGGTCAGTGGAAGCCCCCAAAATAAAGTAGTCTGGGTGTGTTGCGTTGCCTTGGCAGGTGGGCAACCAAAGCACACGGGATGGGATGGGCTGGGATGGGACAGCATGCAAGCATGGCATGGATATGTAACACATGTATCCTGCAAACTGTGTGGAGTTGGACTAGATGATCTTCAGAGGTCCCTTCCAACCCCTCCCATTCTGTGATTCTGTCAGGACACAGCCAGCCTTGAGTCTCTCACAGAATCATTAAGGTTGGAAAAGACCTCTAAGAGCATCCAGTCCAACGGTCAACTCATCACCACCATGCCCGCTAAACCATATCCCTGAGTGCTACGTCTACATGTTTCTTGAACACCTCCAGGGATGGTGACTCCACCACTTCCCTGGGCAGCCTGTTCCAATATCCAACCACTCTTTCAGAGAAGGAATTTTTCCTAATGTCCAACTGGAACCTCCCCTGGTGTAACTTGAGGCCATTTCCTCTCATCCTCTCTCACCTCTGAACTTCGAAGTGTGCGACCTCATGTCCACTTGATCCGTGGGCTTTGAAGTGATGGTGATGTGATCAAGCAGTTGGCAACTCCTGAAGGCTCAGCACGACACGTAGTGTTGTTGAGTCTTGCTTGGAATCAAGGAGGTGACAACCGAGCTCCTTAGCTGCTACACCCTGCAGATGTTCTCCAAGTAAAGGAAAGGGCAACAAAGGAGCTGGAGAAAACTTCCCAGAAGGGAAACTTGCTGGGAAGGGTTTTGTGCCACCTGAGAACTCCAAATATGTGTCTCATCACTTGGTGTAGTCTACAGCAGCTCACAACTATTGACCGTTTCTCACCTGGCTCTGTGGGTTTTCGCAGGTACCGATGGCAGGGTGGATTTTGGGACGCTGAAGGTCCTGGATGATGCGAAGCAAATGCTGACTCTGAAGAACAAAGGGAAGTACGAGATTGCCTACAGGTGGGTCCAGCTGCCTGGTCTGTGAATGGATGGTGCCACCATCTGCCCAGGCCTGCATTCTCCTTCTCTCCATGGCCTTCTCACCTTCTCTCCATCTCCCCTGTTCCCTTGCTGGATACCTCATGCTCTGGGGAAATACAAAACCTCTAATCTCCAGTATTTTAATAGAGAATCCAACCGCACACCAGCAGTTCTTC
>NW_010329621.1:6771-6972 GCF_000700745.2 Antrostomus carolinensis
GCAGGAACCAGAAGGAGAGACCTTGGAATTTAAGCCCCTCACTGCTGAGACTCATTTTCTTCCTCTGAGGATCAGCTCATTTCTCTTTATGAGACTCTTTAAAGGAGGGCATGAAAAAATTCAGTGTCTGGGTCAGCTCACAGCTCTGCTGATGGTCTGCTCTCTCCTGATGGTCTGCGCTCTGTGGCAAGATCTGGGGCC
>NW_010329621.1:7034-10642 GCF_000700745.2 Antrostomus carolinensis
AAGTCCTGGCCGTGCTGGTGGCACCTGGGCTTTTCAAAAACATCAGAGGTCTTTGTTCTTTCCCTTTTTCCCCAGTTTCAAGCTGGAATCTGCAGATAAGGACATCCCTGACTTGGCATCCCACTTCACTGTCCAGCCGCAGAAGGGCGTGCTGGCTGTCTCCGAGTGCCCCGCGCACGTCCAACTGCTCTTCCACCCCAAGATGGAAATTGATATTGAGAACGAAGCCATCCTGCAGTGCCAGGTGAGCTGCCTGGGCCAGATGGTGTTAGCACATCATGTCTTGGGAGTGTGAGTAGGACATGGGTCTTCTGGAAGGAAGGCTTTAGCTGGGAAATCCTCTCATAGATATACAACCAAGTCTTTCAGGAACCATTTGTGATGGCTCCTGGAGCTGAAAATCTGGCTCTGGAAGGAGGCATTTAAACAGGGAGGGTGAGCTGATGGGGACTTGGGGTGGGGTCAGGGGACAGAGACAGAGGCTGGCCTCTGCTGTATTCACCAACCCTTCCTCCGGTTGCAGGTGATTGAGCCCAGTGTCTGTGAAAGAGGTGAGCCCATCGCCGTCATCCCGGTGAGGGTGTCAGCGAAAGCTGTGTTCAGCAAGTACAGCATTTACCCTGCCTCGCTCCTCAACTTCGGCGTCATGACCAACGGCACCAGGAAAACCTGCACCTTCATCTTGGAGAACAAAGGCTTCATCGACTTTAAATTTCTCATCTGCCAAGCAGGACAGAATGCGACTGGATCACGAAGGAAAAGGTGAGAGGAGACCTGCACCACCCTTCCTGCCTGAGGAGGTACCACAGCATGGCTGGGGTGTGACCAGCAACTAGGACACCTGGGTTCTTGTCCATCTGGGTCACTGGCTTGAGAGCAGACAAATGCCTTGGTAGCCCCATGGGTAGGACACAGCTGGTGATACAGCTCATCTGTCCATAAGCCACAGCAATGGGAGGTGCAGGCAGCCCTCTGGGAGCAGAAGGACTTTCCTCCAAGGGGAGGAAGGCCAGCTTTGGCCTTGGAGAAGAGCTGGGGAAGCTCAGCATGATGGATGTGTCCTGCTTTCTTCTCTCAGTGTAAGTCCAATTAAATCTGCCCGCCTCCATGAGAGTGAAACCTTAAACGGGATGAGTCCCTCAGTCAAGCAAAGCCAGCACTCAATGCAGAAGGACTCGGACCCCTTGGTGCAGGTGAGTGGCTCCTGCTCCCCAACACGTGCCACCGCAGCTGGTGTGGGAGGACACTGCTGTGCCCAAGCTTGGGGTTCATCACCGTGGGATGGGACATGGTCTGTGTGATGGAGGTCCTTCATTTCCCAGCTGCCAGGCGAGGCAGGAGCTGCTCAGTGCCAGTGACGGTCCCGTGCTCTGGCTCAGACCTGGAGTTGTGGGGTCAAGAGAGGGGAGCAGGTCCCGTGTTTGGCAGCTGCCAACCCAAACAGGTCTGTGAATACCACAGATGCAGAACGTCCCTGTCTGAACTCCTAGTCCATTGATCTGAGATGACCTTGCTTTTTCTTCTTTCCAATCCCCTATCCTCCATCACTTCTCAGTGATTGTTTCTGCTCTCTTGTTTTACTCGTGGAGGTTGAAGGATCCTAGCTACCACCTTCACCCTTTACACCCAAACTCCTTTCTCTATGCTACTTGGGACAGACCTGCAGCTCCTCCTGGCTTTTTCATGCCATCCTGGGGTTGTCTCTGGGCCATGGAGTCATCCTTTCCTGCCCTGGGACTGGGGGCTTGGGCCCAGCTGGAGATCAAGGAGTGGCATACTCCTTGCTGGGGATGCTCGAGGTAAGACTGTTAGACATCAGCCTCTCCTGGAACTCTTTCTGCAGGCTCGCATCACTCTAGGCATGTTCACGGTGTACCCTTGCATTGGCTACATCCCTCCTGGAGGCCAGCAGGTGATCACGGTGAATTGCTATGCGGAGCCACTGGGGACATGCAAGGAGCACCTGACGATTGATATCAGCGACAGAGACCCCAAGGACAATCCCCTTGGCATCCCCTACACGCTGTTTGCCGAGTCCTGCCTCCCAGGTACGCCCCACCCACAGGTTCTCATGGCCAGACCTGCTGATCAGCACCCAGACTTAGTGCTGGGACACAGAGACACCCAAAGTCCCATCTCAGTGTCCTCAGAGGTTCCAGCCCTTTTCAAGTTCACCAGTGGGGAGAGGCTGGGAGGGAGGGATGGATGGAAGGGTACAAGGAAAGCCCTGTACGACTGAGGGTGACCGAGCTCCATCCTCACAGCCAGCTCCCCCACTCAGGTTGGGTTTCACAGTGACCTCGGCAGATAGAGCTTATCAAGCCTTCTGAGAGGCCAACAGGGTCCAGATAAATTCAGCAGAGAGGCTTCTCCATCCTCAGCCCTCCCTCTTGTCTGCTCGCAGCATTTGTGGTTGACGACATTGAGTCCATCTTTGAGGAGCATCGAATCTGCAGCAACATGAACCTCTACCAGATCCTACAGACAGTGGAAGACAAGGGTGTGTTCATCACAGATGAGAACAGGTTCATCTTCACCAATGTTCGGGCTGGGCAACGGGCCACAGCTCGCTTCAAGCTCTGCAATGTGGGCAAAGTCCCCTGTAACGTGGTTCTCTCCATCAAACCCATCTCTGGGAAGGTAAGAACAAGAGGCCATGGTGAGTGCTGCTCTTGAAAGGCTTTGTGGTGTCCCGCCTTGTTCTCCAGATTCATTACACCCTCTAGCCCAGACTAGTCCAGCTCGGTGTGGGTCAAACTGTGGGGGAGAGCAGCAATGCCAGGGTGACAGTTGGGTTGAATTCACCCCTCTGGGTCTTTGGTGGGAGACCTGAACCCTTCTGAACATCTCATGGCAGGACACTGAAAGGGAGCTTTTCTACTGGTTCCATGTGCCAGGGCTCAAAGCACAGCATTTCCTCAGGCTTCCTGGTCTTTTCCTTCTCTTTAAAGGCCAGATCTGGGTTATTTGCAAGGTTTTCCATCAAGTCCTCACCTCCGTGTGTGTGGAGGGGACTGCCCAGTGCTCAAAGCAAGCTCTTGCACTCTTGGGCTTTATGGCAGCTCTCTGGGCAAGGCCAGCACCACCTTGGAGTCACCCCCTGAGATGGAAGGAGCCCATCCAGGGAAGCAGGGAGGAAGACACGCTGTCTGGGGCTGTTCCCCATCATGCATGTATGATTGAGTGCATCACGTTGGATGATGTTTTCTCCTCACACTGCTCTGTGGGTTCCTCCCAGGCTAACACCTGCATTAGTGACATTTTCAAGGTGGATCCTGTTCGGATGTGCGTGCCCAGCCTCTCCCACAGCTTTGCGACAGTGACCTTCACTCCGCAAACGGTGCGGAACTACAAGTGCACTTTTGAAGCTTCCCTTGAACACCAAGCAAGGTAACTCACTCCGGGACATCTTGGGGGGGTGACCTTTCTAGGAGCTGCCCCTCCTCCGGGAGCATGTAGACCTCTCGTTAACCCCAACTCTTTCAGTAGCCCTAGGTAGGGGACTTAGTGTTAGATGAGTATCTGACTGAGCATTAGCTACTAGATCACAGAACCACAGCATCGTTAAGGTTGGAAGAGACCTCTAAGAGCATCCAGTCCAACCATCA
>NW_010329622.1:0-687 GCF_000700745.2 Antrostomus carolinensis
GGGGAAAATGGGGGAAAACAATGAAATTTTGGGTGAAAATGAGCAAATTTTGGGGGAAAATTGGAGAAAATTATGGAATTTTGGGGGAAAATGGGGGAAAATGATGAAATTTTGGGGGAAAATGGAGAAAAACGATGAAATTTTGGGGAAAACAATGAAATTTGTGGGGAAAATAATGAAATTTGGGGGGAAATGGGGGAAAATAATGAAATTTTTTGGGAAAACGGGGTGAAATGATGAAATTTTTGGGGAAAATGGGGGAAAACAAAGAAATTTGTGGGGAAAATAATGAAATTTAGGTGGAAAATGGGGGAAAATGATGAAATTTTTGGGGAAAATAGGAGAAAATGATGACATTTTTGGGGAAAATGGGGATAAATGATGAAATTTTGGGTGAAAATGATGAAATTTTGGGTGAAAATGGGGAAAATGATGAAATTTAGGTGGAAAATGGGGGAAAATGATGAAATTTTTGGGGAAAATAGGAGAAAATGATGACATTTTTGGGGAAAATGGGGATAAATGATGAAATTTAGGCGGAAAATGGGGGAAAATGATGAAATTTGGGGGGGAAATGGGGATAAATGATGAAATTTTGGGTTAAAATGGGGGAAATTATGAAATTTTGGGAAAAATGATGAAATTTGGGGTAAAAATGGGGGGAAAATGATGAAATTTTGGGGAAAA